>NW_027496932.1:0-115832 GCF_021521415.1 Bidens hawaiensis | reverse complement strand
AGTTTTCATAATTCAACTTCAAACATGTTTATCAAAATTTTATAAAGTTTTATTTTTTTATTTTTAATTTTAATTTTATTTTTTTATTTTAATTCACTTTAAGTTTATCTTTCTTTTATCTTTTGTTTGTCTTGTTTAATCTACTTAGTATATAATCTTACACTTTAATACTCAATTATCGACACTTATGTTTCTTTTGTGTTATTTGTAGCATCATAACAATTTTTGTTCCTTAGAGCTTCCAAGGAAAAGAAAATACAAGGTGTTCATTTCTATGATCAAGGGACTACGAGAATGCCCACTGTCATATGCTATATCTGCTGACCCAGAGGTTCATGACTCTTGGGTTGAGCAGTTCTGGGTTAATGAAAAAACAGAAAAGAAGGGGACACTGATTACTTCAAAGGTGACTGAGCAGAGTATTGTAGTGAATAAGGAAGTTATACGTCAAGCATTAAAGATCAAAGACGGTGTTGGTGATCCGTTCAAAACATTCTCAAAGGAGGAGATTGCGGGATATCTTCTCGAGATTGGTTATGACACTGAATGGGGCACATGTGAAAAGAGGCATCTTCCCTCATATTGGAAGCTTCTTTTTCACATTGTTGCAAATTGTTTGTCGTCACAGAAAGGGAGTTTCGATAAGCTGAGTGTCGATTGGGTTGGAGTCATGGTGTGCTTGACACACAAGAAGAAGTATAACTACTCCAGATTATTCTTCAAGCATATGCAAAACAATGTGCTTTCCAAGAAGAGACGATTGGTGTATCCCATATTTGTTCAACTTATTCTGGTTATTTTGCTTCCCAACACTCCTAGACCTGTGTATCCAGAGGAAGTCAATGAAAAAGAAGAGGTTGTTGAACCATTTGAGCCTCATCATGTGAGGATGGTTCGACAATCTGTGTTCAAGGCTATGGTTGAGCCTACGGGAAGGAGTGTGTATACGTATCAAGGAGATGAGCCTGGGTGAAGTTCGGTCCGTTTGCTGAGATCGAACCAGATAGTGATGAAACAGAGGTTGAGGAAGAAGGTGATAGCGGTGATGATGATGACCATGATGGTCATAATGATGATGAAGGTGGAAATGATAAGGAGGAACAAGATGAGCCTACAATTGAGGCTGAACAGGAGAGAGATGTGGAGGTCGAACACCGATCAAAGAGGAAGCATGATAAAGGGAAATGAAAGGCCGCTGAATCCTCGAAGAAGCATGTTGCTGTTACTGATACCGAGGAAGAAGAGCCAGAGCGTCCGTTAAAGAGTTTGAAGCGGACAAAGGACTCCAAGAAGTCTTCTTCTGCCAAGATGCCTACACTAAAGGTAATATTTCCTTCGATTGCCGGATTAGTGAATCTTTAGCATCCACATCACCCACCACACAGACCACAACTCCCGAACCACCACCATAGTTGACCCACCCTCATGTAGGATCACCCACCACCTTAGCCAAAACCATTGAGAAACTTAAAGCCAAACAAAATAAGTTTACCAAAGCCCAAACCAAATCCTCATCAAAATCCAAATCCATCCAAAACCCAACCAAAAATCTTAATCAAGTCCAAACCCAAATCAAAATTCTCAATCTTTAGGGACGAACCCATTACACCACCTGAAACCTCACCATCCAGATTAAATGATCCCTTGCCCTCAATCTTCGAAAACCTACCCTTAACCACCCAAGTCGAGACCAAACCAATAACCCAAGCCTTATCACCACCTAGGACTATCACACATGTTACCTCACCCTCATATCAATTTACTTCATGGATTAGAGGAACATCATTTTGGACCTCTACATTTACATCATTTATTCGCTCACAAACCACCACACCAACCTTGGAAACCACAACCGAACCCTCAAGCCTGCCCTTGGCCATACCAACATCCTTCCCAACCCAAACCTTAACCATGCCCATTCCAACCGCACCACAATCAACCATCTCAACCACACCTCCCTAAACCCTAAAAATCCATTTCAAGTCCCCAGTGTATCGAGACCCTATCCTCTAAAGGATTAGAGTACTGGAGGAAGCAAACGAGAACAGAGCAAAACAAGAAATGTTGTTGATCAAGTTTTTCAAGGATCAACAAGTGATAAACGAGGAAGTAATCGGGCTGCGGGATGGCCTGGCAAAAAAGTGGCGCAGTTGGAAGAAAGTCAGGATTTTGATAGAGCCCGGATTGAAAGTCAACAAATTGGATCAACAATCTTCAACAACGACTCCACAATCAACAAGAGTTAATCAACCAAAACTCTTTACCAAATGCTGAACAACATGATGCGATCGAACGACTTCAATTAAGACTTTCTGGATTAGAGTCTGACCTTCCTTCCTCCTCAAACTTTGCAAACAACTTTAGAAGGGAGTTAGACTCTACGTTTGATCGTGTGTGGTTAGACATTTAGCGCCTCGGCTCAAGAGTTGGATTGTTGGAAAGCGGGTCCAGTTCCACTCGGAACGTGGACAGATTGATGGCTGAAAGTGTTAGGCTGCGAACAATGATTGAGCAGCTAGAACGTTAAATTGATGATCAACATGACTTCAGTAGCAACCAGAACCGTGCAAATGAGTTCCTCGTTAACTATTACCTTGCTGTTATGGAGGTAATGCGTTTGAAATATGAAGATGTGTACAACTTGAGGACTCATTTGATGGAAACTTTCTGAGGATTCCTACAAGCGAATGAGCCAAGGACTGAGCAGAGAAACGAACGAAGAACAGCTCTTGCTAATCTAGTCGCTGATGCCGAAAGGGTTAGAGCTCAAGGTAAGCTTCATGGATTCTTGTATAGTGGTGTGTCGGAGAAAGAGGCTGGTGGGAGTGGTTCGGGCGTGAAAACAAGTGTTGATGAACCTATGGTAGTTGTTCGAACCATCATAAGTACTGAACTTGTAGTTACTACTGCTGCTACAACTGGGCAGGTCAGTTCTACAAGTTCTCCACTTGTTGTACCCTCTTAGGCTGAACAAGTAAGTGCTCCCGCCACCACTGCAATAGTTCCTATTGTTCAACAACCAATGGCTCAATGAGGTGGTGGAGACGATGGTGACGATGATGAACTCGATGATGATGATGGTGGTAACGAGGAAGACAATGAGAATGAGGATGATGAGAAATGAGGATGATGACGACAATGACCACGAGTATGACAGTTTTGATGAACCTCGTAGTGAAAGTGGAAATGATGACGATGATGATAATGCCGGTGATGACGTCACTAGAAAAAATAAGGTGGAGGAACAGGATCCGCCAAGTGAGGCCCAAAAGACTCGTGAGACTGATACCAGCTCACCTGTTCAAGAAGCAGTGGAAAGCAATAAAAGTGATGATGATAAAATAAACTACTTCCTAATCCGGATACTCCGGAAAGGTTGATTGAAGAGTCCGCTGCTCAAGAGCCTGTTGTTGCTCCCCTCTGCCATGCCTACTCGAAGGAAGATAAGAAAATGCATCAAATACTACAGCGTGAGCCGAATGGCAAGCATGAGATGGAGATCAAAGCCGTATCACGACGACACTCCAATCCTCTACGCAAGGCGGCACAAAGAAAGCAAAAGTTGGGCTGTCCGACGAGCCAACGGCGACCTGGCATATCTCACTTATGGAGATATGCACTCCTTGTCCATACTTGATATCAACTACTTCAGGAAGACAGTGGGACGCGACGAAGAGGAAAACACATTGAAGGGATGGTTCAAGCGATTTTTGAGTCATGAGTGGAAAGATGACTACCCAAACTTTATTTCCGTTGAACCGGGGTAGATCATTTAAGTCAAAGGAAGTCAATCCCGTTACCGGAAAGAAGACAAAGGGGTGGAGATACTAGATGCCTGATGATCATGGAGAGCCAATTTTTCATGGCATGCCCTTTGATGATAGCCTTCTTTATGACTTCGTCTCATGGGAGTTCGATAACGAGAAAGGAGAGGTGATAATCCATTGCGACACCATGCATCACCTTCGCCTTTTCGATGAGCACGAGCTGGCGGGTTTTAGCAAGGAAGATTTACTGAAGCATTATAGATCACCCTTGTGCACGATTGAAGATGTGCGTCGGGACTGTACTCATGCTATCGTCAGGAAATTCAACAAGTTTGTACGTCTTCTTGTTGAGAAGCAACCGTTTGATCACGACGAGATATTCGAGTACATTTTCGAGACCGACGGAAGACACGAGCTAACGGAATAAATACCAAAGATTAGAGGGAGATTGTTTGGCCCATTTTGTTAATTGTATTTTGTATTTAATTTGTGCTTTAATGATAATATAAGTTAGCTAGTCGGTTTATTTTTCCTTGTATGTTTCAGCCCAATGCAATATGTTGTGAAGCCCATTGGGCCGTTAATAATAGAAATATGGTGCATAAGAACACACACTATAAATAGTGTGTGTATTTCATGCATACACTGTTGGAATACCGTATGCCCCGAGACACATAATTAGGTTAATGTGGCTAGCCGTGTTTGATCCAAGTCGGGTCATACCCAATAACGAGTTAGACACACACCAATTATGTATTTGTTAAGATAAGATCTATAAGACAAATACAGAACACGACACATTCAGAAAAACGGGTTTCTGAATAATTACTTGAAAGTGTTAAATAAATTAATTGGTTAATTTATTTATTCAAATAATTATTATTGGAATGATTATTTAACTATGTGTTCTTTTATAAAATGGTTTATAAAAGATGGGGTGTTTATATATTTTACAAAGTATAAAATAAATAATAAAAAAAAAATATATATATATATATATTTGGGGCCGGTTTTGGGTGGGCCCCACACCCCAATGTATTGGTCAAATCTTGTCATGTATTTGGTATAGATTGAGTATTGTTTACTTGACCTAAATACCTAACATCATGTGGGATGTGATGGAGTAATGATAAAAGGAAAGATCAAGATCATAAGGCATAATACTTTCAAGTAACCAAAAACATTTTCCACTCTTTCTTTTTCTTTTCTTGTAATCGGCCAAAGAAAGGAAGAGGCTCGGGTTTCGGGTTTTTGGTGTTCAAGCTCCCTAACATAGCTCGGTGTGTGTTGGAGGCTCGGGGTATATTCTATTTGAGGATTTTCCCTTTGAAAGTCTAGCATCAACATCATCATCTTCTTCAACATCAACTACATATCTTAAAGGTTTAAGAATGTAAGTTTTACAAGCTTTGATAGTTTAGTTTTTCCCGTATCATTTGATCCTTGCTTCGGGTTTCTAATAAATAGATTATTGGTAATCTTAAGACATGAATGAACTAGGTTGTTCATGAACATATCTTATATTAACTTGTAATATATACATATATATATATATATGGATAGATATGTTTAGTTTGTAAATATCACGCTTCCGCCTTAATTGTGACTAGTTAAATGGTTAACTAAGTATTAATTATCCATAGAAACCCAACAAATGGCATCAAGAGCCGGGATACGGGAAACTAAGCTTCGGGTTTTCGGTTTTATATTTTTCCCCTTGAAAGATTTTATACAAAAATAAACATGCATGATTTTTTTGTATTTAATCTTGTTATTATTTTGGCTTTGTTCAAAAAAAAAAAAAAAAAAAAAAATATAAAACCGGGTTAATGGGCCGAAACCCAATTCGGGTGAAATTGGGCCGAAGCCCACTTGTTTTGGTTAATGGGCTAACCGAAAAAAAAAAAAAGGGAAAGAGTAAATGGGCCGAAGCCCATTTTTGGTTAAATGGGCCGAAGCCCATGAAACTTTCTATTGGGCCGAAGCCCATGTGTTTTGGACATATGGGCCGAAGCCCATAAACATGTTATTGGGTCAAGCCCAAATGGGTTGGGCTAGGCCCGATAAGGTCAAGGGGTTTTGGAATGGGTTCCTAAGACATAACGGGTTATGTTTGTTAAAACTAGACCGAGCCGTAGACCAAAGTGGATGTTTGTTTGTGGTTGATGTTGTGATTGTAGTTAATTATTCAAAGTTTCGGTTTGTAATAATTAATTAGGGGCTATTTTGTAATTATTTATTCATATGGGTATGTAATAAATAGGTTATTTGTAATATCTTTATTTTATAGAAAAAATGTATTAGGACATTTGATTTTGTAAAATTAAAGAAGATTGCAAAATTGGAAGTTTGGGCCTAATTGGGCCGGGTATGGTGATAATGGGTCTCACAAGCCCATTAAAGGGATTCAAGCCCAAAAGGACCTAAGCCCACCAATTAAGCCCAAATGGAAGCTTATGGAAGCTAAGGCCCAAGTTCAAGCCCAATGGATCACAACGGGGTTGAAGAAGATGCTCGAAGCATTTGGATGCGGGATCGAGTGGGAGCTACAACATCCATGTGTCATGTGTCCCTTAGGATCGGACCTAAGACACACACTTGTTTCGGCTAACAAGTGTGGTCTAACTTAGTGGCTCGTGTCTAGTATAATTGTGTATGCTTGTTAATTAATTGATTGTTTGATTGTGTGGTTGTTAGATATTAGGATATCAACTTCGTCACATAGAATTAATTAACAAAGCATAAAACGGGTTCTAATAATTATCGGTAATTACGTGACACATAGTTTAATAAAATGGATTTATTAACTAGCCGTCTCACGCCCATAATAAAATGGTCTTATTATAAATTAGAATTTTGAAAATGGTTTCAAAATATCATGTTACTAAATGCATGTTAGTACATGATTTAAAGTTTTACAACTAGAATTATTAAAACTAAAAATCCCTTTTAAAATTAAGGATAATAAGTTAAACACCATCCTTTTGTATAACGCTTAACATATTAGTAAGCTCTTAGTGGGAAAAAGGTCACCTAACCGCATAGAGTAAATTAATATGTTAAGGTAATATTGGCATATAAATGGGAAAAAGGTCACCTAACCGTTTGTATGTTAATATTACAAGTTGATACAAGTAGGACGACTTAAATTAGAACCATGTGAAGAGGGTCACCCAAGCATGGGGTCTAATAGGTGTTGATGGGATAAACATGCCGACACGAAATATGATTTCGAACCGGTCCCATAAACTCTAGAAGTTGCAAAAGGGTTTGCAATTGTTATGAATAACTACCTTGATAAATCGACAATGGGAAAAAGGTCACCTAACCGGAGTCGGGTTTATCGTTGGATTCTAGATTTTAATTATTAATTATATTTGGTATATATATAAAAGGGTATTAATAATTAAAAAGGTAAAACACTAAAATGAACTTAATTAAAATTCTGCAGATGGCCGCACACGTCGACGACAACATAATCCCTAACGTCCAAAACGTATCTCTCCGATCTATTCTCGCTAAAGACCGTCTTAACCACAATAACTTTTCGGATTGGTTCCGAAATTTAAGGATTGTTCTAAAACAAGAAAAATTATATCATGTTTTGGAAACACCTATCCCCAACGAACCGGAAGAAGGAACTGAGGTCGAATACATGAATTGGGTCAAACACACGGAAGATTCCATTCAAGTGTCATGCCTCATGTTGGCGACTATGGTTCCCGAAATCCAAAAGGATTTCGAAAACCATAATGCGTACGACATGATTACTCAACTTAAGGAAATGTTCCTTAAGCAATCGAGGGTTGAAAGGTTCGAAACGGTTCGAGCCTTGCATGCATGTAGAATGGATGATAATCAACCAGTTTCAACTTATGTACTTAAGATGAAAAGTTACATTGATCGCCTCGCCAAGCTCAATTGTCCCATCTCAAAAGAGTTAGCAACGGATTTGATCCTTAACTCTTTGTCGAAAAGGTTCGACACTTTCGTGTTAAATTATAACATGAACGGGTGGGACAAAACCATTGGAGAACTTCACTCAATGCTTAAAACAGCCGAGGCGAGCATGGGCAAAAGGGTTTTACCCATGTTTGCGATCAATGAAGGTAGATCCAAGAATCGGTCTCAACCCAATCCTAAGGCTAAGGTAGCAAAAAGAAAGGGTCCCCCTGTGCATCTTAAGGGTAAGGGCAAATCACCGGTTATGGCAAAGAAACAAAAAGTTATGGAACCGAAGGGTCATAAGGATGATCCTTGTTTTGGTTGTGGGGAGACCGGACACTGGAAACGCAATTGTCCGGTCTACCTAAAAGAGCTAAAAGACAAGAGGAATGCGGCGCATACCTCGGGTAATGTCTTTATGATTAATGTTGAGCTAAATCTTATTTCTTCTAACACATGGGTATTGGATACCGGATGTGGAACTCATATTTGCAATTGGTTGCAGGGGTTCAAAAAGAATGAAGACTTAAAGAAGGGCGAAGTGAATCTTTTCATGGGCAACGGTGCAAGGGTGCACGTGGTCGCTAGAGGAGACTTCACTTTATCGCTTCCAAGTGGTTTGGAAGTTGTTTTGGAAAATGTTTTGTATGCTCCTAGTTTGACTAGGAACATTATTTCTGTGCACCTTCTTAGACAATGTAACTTTGACTTTAAATTTGTAAGATCAGAAATGCATGTCTCATCTAATGGTATCTTTTATTTTAAAGCTGTACCAAACAACGGTATTTATGAATTGGTTCATGATAATACCTCAAATAGCTCATTATATCAAACTTCTACTAAAAGACTCAAAAAGGATTTGAGTGATTCCTACATTTGGCATTGTCGCCTTGGACACATAAACAAGAATCGTATAAATACTCTCCAAAAGAAAGGTCTTTTGAAAACAAACGAGTTAGGTTCGTTTGATGAGTGTGAATCTTGTATTCAAGGCAAGATGACCAAAGAGCCTTTCAAAGGTACAAATGAAAGGGCTAAGGATTTGTTAGGTATCATACATACGGATGTATGCGGACCTTTCAAGCCAGCTAGTAGGAATAGTGAAAGGTACTTCATTACTTTTACCGACGATTTTAGTCGATATGGGTATGTGTATCTAATGAAACACAAACATGAAGCCTTTGAAATGTTCAAGGAATTTCAAAATGAAGTACAAAATCAGCTCGACCGAACAATCAAGGTACTCCGCTCCGATAGAGGAGGCGAATACCTAAGTGATGCTTTTCAAAGTCATCTTAGAGATTGTGGAATTATTTCACAGCTCACTCCTCCTGGTACTCCTCAACATAACGGAGTATCCGAGAGGAGGAATCGAACACTGTTGGACATGGTTCGATCAATGATGGCAAGAAGCTCACTACCACCGTCATTTTGGGGATATGCGCTACTTACAGCGGCTCGTATTTTGAATATGGCCCCGACCAAAAAGGTGGATCGAATACCCTATGAAGTGTGGCATGGAAAGGTTCCATCTTTTTCATATTTAAGGGTATGGGGATGCATAGTTTATGTTAAACGTGACACCCCAAATAAACTTGAGGCTCGATCCATCAGGTGTATCTTCATAGGATACCCAAAGGATGATATAGGATATATATTCTATGATCCTAGTGAACAAAAAGTGTTTGTTTCACGCAAAGGATACTTCTTAGAAACTAGGTTCCTTATGGAAGGACCTAGTGAAAAGAAAGTGGAACTTGAAGAGGTTCAAGAATCACTTGATGATACACAGTTGGTCGATACTAGCTTTCAACACGAGGATGTTGAAGATGATCAAATGGTTGATCATACACACGTTGCTCGCAGATCTAATAGGATTAGTCGACCTCCCAAGAAATATGGATTTCTTGTGGATGATTGCTACTTGGTCGATTCGGATGAACCGATCTCCTACAAAGATGCTATGTCACAACCTGATTGTGACAAGTGGCTTGAAGCCATGAGCGCCGAGATGCAATCCATGCACGATAACCAAGTTTGGGAATTGGTTGATCGTCCACTTAACTCCAAAATGGTTGGATGTAAGTGGGTCTTCAAGAAGAAGACCGATATGCATGGAAATTTAGATACTTACAAAGCTCGACTTGTCGCAAAAGGTTTCACGCAAACTCAAGGGATTGATTATGATGAAACCTTCTCGCCGGTTGCGATGCTTAAGTCGATCAGGATATTATTTGCCATTGCAGCTCATTTTGATTATGAGATATGGCAAATGGATGTCAAGACCGCTTTTCTAAATGGATATCTTGAGGAAGATGTCCATATGGTTCAGCCTGAAGGTTTTGTCGATCCATCTAATCCTGATAAAGTATGTAAGTTAAGGAAATCAATCTACGGGTTGAAACAAGCATCACGAATGTGGAATCATCGTTTTAATGAAGAAATCAAAGCGTTTGGTTTCGTCCAAAACGGTGATGAGGCGTGTGTGTATAAATGGGCTAGTGGGAGTATAATCATGTTCCTTATTTTGTATGTCGATGATATACTTTTATTTGGAAATGATATACCAAGTATGGAAAGCGTTAAAACGTGGTTAAGTAGTCGTTTCTCAATTAAGGATCTTGGAGAAGCGACATATATCTTGGGAATAAAGGTCTATAGGAATAGAAAAAGGAAATTGATCGGACTTAATCAAAGTGCATACATTGATAAAATCCTAAAAAGGTTCAGGATGGAAAACTCTAAGAAAGGTTTGGTACCTATTCCTAGAGGAACCGTGTTAAGCTCATCCCAAAGTCCTAGCTCTAAGGAAGAGCAGGATAGGATGAAGCATGTTCCTTATGCTTCGGCAATAGGATCTATTATGTATGCAATGATGTGCACTAGACCGGACGTCTCGTATGCTTTAAGCATAACGAGTAGATACCAGCACAACCCAGGTGACAGTCATTGGATGGCTATCAAGAATATATTAAAGTACCTTAGAAGGACTAAGGATATGTTTTTAATATATGGGTCTGGTGAGGAGGAACTCGTCGTAAAGGGTTACGTGGATGCGAGTTTCCAAACTGACCGAGATGATTCTCGATCACAGTCGGGATATGTCTTCATTTTGAATGGAGGCGCTGTCTCTTGGAAGAGTTCGAAGCAGGATGTTGTCGCGTTATCCACTACAGAATCTGAGTACATCGCCGCTTCAATGGCAGCCCAAGAGGCTGCATGGATGAAAAAGTTCATCATGGATCTAGGGATTATCTCTACCATTCAGGAGCCCCTAGAGATATTCTGTGACAATGAAGGTGCTATTGCACAGATCAAGGAGCCTCGTGCTCATCAGAAAACGAGGCACATTGAGCGCAGATTCAACTACATAAGGGATGAAGTTGAAAAGAGAAAGATATGTATTCATAAAGTTCATACCGATCAAAATATTGCGGACCCACTCACGAAGCTCCTCGATAGGCCAAAGCATGAGGGTCATGTTTGTGCATTAGGACTTCGGTATTCTAGTGAGTGGATTTAATCTGTATTTAGTGTTTGTATAAGAACGAATGTGTTGGGTATCTCATGAAAATTAATTATGTTTTAATTATTCAATGAGTTATGTTCTATATTTGCATGTTTAATCCATGAATGACTTATGTTGTTCTAAACGTCCGTAGTCGATCATACTTGTGGGAACAAGTATGAAGTTAAGACTATTATGAACCCGGATTGGTTGATATTCATGTGATGAATATAGGGCATAGGTTTGCCACCAAGGTTCATAGATATTTGTGGGATACAAATATTGGACATGATCCGCTCTCAAGGATCACTGCATGGAGTTAGTGCAATTGATCATAAGTAATCCTTGAGTAAAGGCGAGTATCATTGTGTCCTTTGACCTGAGATGCATATCGGATCTGGTTTTTCATCAAGTCTGATATCTTGACTCTATTCTTTGTTATTTTGGTAACACGATGACGTGTAAGAAAGAGCTCAGATATTATATGAGATGTCAACGAGGATGTATGCAGTCAAGATGGGATTTGTTCCTCTTATGTGTTGAGAGTTTAGATGTCTAAGGCCTGTTAAGTTAAATCGTTGAGAGAATGATCACTCTGTGTCTCTTCGATTTGACAGGACATCTAGTAACAAAGGGATGTAATGATAAGACTTACCTATATCATATCAAGTATGGACTTGAAGGGGATGATGTTATTGAATGGCACTTAGTCAAACACACTAGGGATGGTGACCTGTTGTTAGGCGGTATTCACCATTAGCATTAACTTCTTATGAGTCTCGTGCAAGTGGGAGATTGTTGGAATACCGTATGCCCGAGACACATAATTAGGTTAATGTGGCTAGCCGTGTTTGATCCAAGTCGGGTCATACCCAATAACGAGTTAGACACACACCAATTATGTATTTGTTAAGATAAGATCTATAAGACAAATACAGAACACGACACATTCAGAAAAACGGGTTTCTGAATAATTACTTGAAAGTGTTAAATAAATTAATTGGTTAATTTATTTATTCAAATAATTATTATTGGAATGATTATTTAACTATGTGTTCTTTTATAAAATGGTTTATAAAAGATGGGGTGTTTATATATTTTACAAAGTATAAAATAAATAATAAAAAAAATATATATATATATATATATATATATTTGGGGCCGGTTTTGGGTGGGCCCCACACCCCAATGTATTGGTCAAATCTTGTCATGTATTTGGTATAGATTGAGTATTGTTTACTTGACCTAAATACCTAACATCATGTGGGATGTGATGGAGTAATGATAAAAGGAAAGATCAAGATCATAAGGCATAATACTTTCAAGTAACCAAAAACATTTTCCACTCTTTCTTTTTCTTTTCTTGTAATCGGCCAAAGAAAGGAAGAGGCTCGGGTTTCGGGTTTTTGGTGTTCAAGCTCCCTAACATAGCTCGGTGTGTGTTGGAGGCTCGGGGTATATTCTATTTGAGGATTTTCCCTTTGAAAGTCTAGCATCAACATCATCATCTTCTTCAACATCAACTACATATCTTAAAGGTTTAAGAATGTAAGTTTTACAAGCTTTGATAGTTTAGTTTTTCCCGTATCATTTGATCCTTGCTTCGGGTTTCTAATAAATAGATTATTGGTAATCTTAAGACATGAATGAACTAGGTTGTTCATGAACATATCTTATATTAACTTGTAATATATACATATATATATATATATGGATAGATATGTTTAGTTTGTAAATATCACGCTTCCGCCTTAATTGTGACTAGTTAAATGGTTAACTAAGTATTAATTATCCATAGAAACCCAACATACACAACCTTTGCCAATTTGTCTAACCTTATCTACATTTCAAACTCTCTCTTCTCCTTTCTCTCTTCCACCCTCACGGTAATAAGAAACCAAACAAGATTCGAGATCTTGGTTCCTCACTAGTGATTTCCGCTAACTAGTGTTGAGATTGATCCAAGTAGACTAGTGTTGGGTTGTTTGATCCGTCAATAGGGCCTAGAGAGAGAGAGAGAGAGTCATGAGATATCTCATCCTTGGTAAGAGGACTAGAGTTTTAAGCTAAAAACATGGAAGGCGAACCCATAACCATGGGATGTCAAACATGCACCCAAGGTCAAATGAACCACACCCGTGTTTAGTAAAACATAGAACAACAGTCATGGTATGGTAAATCTACGACCGTGAGAAGATAAACACAGAGGGAGTGGATCTCTAATCCTATGATGGTGAAGCACTTGGTGTTTGATTTTCCTTAGCTAGTTGTATGACTAAAGACCTAGGCTAAGGTAGGAGAATGCTTTGAACCTATGTCGTACTTTGAGATGTTTTTACTTGGTGTCAGGTTTAAAGATCAACTTGTCTAAGAGCTGGGCTTCTTAGGAATACAATTGACTTTTAAAAATTTTTAACCTCATAAAAATTTTCTATCTGCTTATGTATATGTATATGTATATATGTGTATATCAAAGGAAAAAGAGAGAGAGGAACCTTGATTTCCGGATACGTCTCCACTTTGTGAACTCTGATTTTGGTATGTAAAGAGTGTTGATGATATCATCTTATTTTTGTTGTTATTACTATCCAACCAAAACCACTGTTACAGTGATATAGAAAATTTAACATAAAAATTTGAATAAAACGATACGAACCTAAAAACCCAAAACAGATTTTGGTATCTATTATATATATATATATTTTTTTTTCCAACTAGAAAACATTGGTGGATTATAAACAACAACGAAATTTGACATCCATCCCTTACAAATCATAAATTAAAATTGGATCATGTCGCCAAATTCTCTTTATTTGTATGCCTTCAGTTTCATTTTTGTTTTTCAAAATAGCCTCGGCCTTGCACTCCTTACGATTAAAATCATGTGTACAAATATAGATGCCTTGGCAAACATATTATTAGAGGATCACGCACAACAGCGGCCAAGTTCAAGTTTCCTAAATGTTCTATTTAAGTTACTAAATTTAAAGTCACTCAACATTCAATTTGAATCCTATGGAACTTTATTACAAATATTAAATCTTTTAAAAATAAACGAGTCAAGTTTTTTAAAAAATTAAATGAGTCAAATGAAAGATATATGGATGTTGGTTACCATGCATTAAATGGTATATATATATTTTTTTTCAGTTTACTAAATGCAAATGTTAAAAAAGGTAAGTGACATTAAATTTGATATACTAGTTAAAATATAATTTCAAAATTCCTAGTATATAAACAAAATAAATGTGAAAAGTACGAGCTAGTTATTTACCACTTTGTCTTTTTGAATGAAGATTCCTTTAGATAACATGTTGTAAATAATCTCTTTCTTTTCTGTATTGCACATCTCAGGGGTTTTCGATTGTTGGAATATCTCTTTGTAGTCACCAGGCAGTTTGGACTCCCAGTTTTCCCAATCCATCTTTGCATTATTAAACAAGTCAAACCATATTTAAATAATCCATTTACATGATGCACATGCTCACAAAGAAAGCCATTTTTATAAAATGACACAACTTACTTGGAGTTCCAACGCTTGTTGAAGCTGCTCTTACACGTCACTTGCTGTAGGCCGCATATTTTGATCGTCATGTAAGCATTTATAGGCAGCATTTGCAAATGTAGACAATGATTCAGGTATTATATGTTCCTTTAGAGCATTCCCAACCCATTCCTTAATTTATTGTGAGGAGAGTTTATAAATTATAAGGTGAGGTTTGAGTGGTTGTGAGTGTAAATTATAGGGTGGAGAGAGAAAATTTAGTGATTTTTTGTAAATTTGGGGAAACTTTATTTGTCCCTATTTATTTTTTAATATTTGTTGAATTGGTTGTGAGTAGAGGAGAGGGAAAACTGTAATAATAAAGGTATAAAGTTATATTATTTAATTGAACAAGAAAGAAAAATGTAATGTAATTATAAAAATGGGGATAGAGATCTGGATGAGAATGCTCTTATACCTTCAAACACCAACTAATTTTTGCTTTCCGGTCTTCACTTAGTAATAACTTTTGATATTCCTATGTAACACCCCAACTCATCTTAAAACATCTTCATGCAGAAATACCAACCCAGTTGCAACATCAATGCTTATCTCAAGTCGTGCCTTCCATGTAAGACTAGTGTTGTTCAACCATCTATCTAGACTTCCATTAGGTGCGTACTCATACACAATGATTTTTTCACCCATTTCATCACAATACCCTTCTAAACCGATAACATTCCTGTGTGTAAACTTGAAAAGAATATCCAGCTCTTGATGAAATTTATGATCTCCTTGACTATACTCCGCATCCCAACGTTTTGCAGCAATATTTTTCAATACGTTAGCACGTGGAAGCTGTCCTTTGTATACCTTTCCACGTGCCCTTCTTCCAAGGAGCATCTCATCACTGAAATTATATGTGGCACATTTTATGTCTTCAAATGAAATTCTAACAATATCCATGCCCTTTTCCTGTTAGTCATTGGAGATTTAATCAAGTAATTGACGACTAATTCTAATAATTTAAATTCTTGTTTATAATACGGCAAATATTATAAAAAAACTAACATATTTTCTGTTTTTTCTCGTTAAAGTCCTTTAATATTTTTTACATGTTAATTTTGAACAATAATGTGATATAACTTGTAAAAACAATATGAAACTAACAATTTTTTGCTAATGTGTTTTTTTGTGTGACATGTAGATTTCATTAACTACTTTTAAAGATCCGCAGTCCACACAATATATCATGAAAGTTTTTCAATTTTACGGTAAATGACCAAAAAGTGGAAGAAAGTCTTGCTCATATTTTTGTGATTATTCTTACGGATATACAGTTCTAAAGAAAAGGTTAGAAATGAAAAAAAAAAAGTTTGTTGCTAAATAGTGAAATTTATAGATTTATTTTGTGAAAAAAAAATGGTTTTGATGAGAAGGTTCAAACTTTGTTATGACACATTTTGTTGATGTACAGTCGCTGGGCATACAATAAAACTAAAATTGTATATTCAAGTACTAAATAATTGGAAAAGTAGGAGGAGGAATTATTGGAAAACTTATGGAAAAGGAAAATCGATGTTTGGATATTTTTATAAGTTATGTTACATTAACATTCAAATTTAAATTTAATATGTGAAAGGATTTTAACGTGTAAAATATTGATGAGGGACTTTAATATAAAAAACAAAAAATATGTTAGTTTTTCACGTTATGATTTATCTAGCTAGTATATTTTGGTTTACATTCTCAATTTCTACCGGCCCAATTGTGGGACTCTACGAATATTAATTGTATGCATCCGTTATTGTAATCTAATGCATTAAGGACAAAATTTTTAAAAATAATTTAGTTTTGTTTGTGGTAAGTAAACAAATTAAGTCATGCTATCTGCTTTCGAAATTTAGTTTGATAATATTACCAATATGGATGCCAGATTAACCATATGTCTGAATTGCTAACTTAGCTTAAGCTAAAGTTAGATAGAAAGCTATTTCCAATCTATGCCAAGTACAAATTTATTGGAATCGAAAGGAAGAATCGAACTCGGGTGTTGGCAATTGTTGAGCATAATTAATAGCTTACCGCATAGTCAAAACGTCGTTAAATAATGCATGAAAGAAATTAAAAAAAAAGAGACCGTTAATAACATAATTAAGGTATGTTTCTTCTTTGAATGGCTATGATATTAAGTTATTAACCAAATGGTCTTAGCGGTACGCAGCAAAAAAAATGAATGAAAGAAATTAAGAAAAAAGAAACTGTTTATAGCATAATTAAGATACGTTTCTTCTTTAAATGGCTAGGATATTAACCAAATGGTCTTAGTACCCAGTACGCTGCTAAAAAAATGAATGAACGAAGTAGCATAATTAAGGTATGTTTCTTCTTTAAATGGCTAGGATATTAATCAAATGGTCTTAGCGGTATGTTGCTAAAAAATGAATGAAAGAAATTAAGAAAAAGAAACTGTTAATAGCATAATTAAGGTATGTTTCTTCTACTAGAATATTAACCAAATGGTCTTTTACCTAGCGTTATGAGGTGTTAGACAAACCTTTTTTCTATTGGAAGTTGCTAGTTCAAGTCTCGTGGTTATTAATAGTAAAGGTGTAAACAATAATTTCTTTGAGAAAATGTGAATAGTTGTGTTATTTCATGATGCATTATTTCGTTACACATATAAATCGTTGAAACTTAAAGGATGAGTCCGAATAATCTTAAAATTGTTTGACGTTGAGTATAAATTTATTTTCCATGAAACCATTTGGTATCTGTTTTTAATATCTATACTATATATAATATACTAAACAAGGGTAAATTAAGACACTCATTTTTAAGTAATTTACAACACTTAAAGCATGAGTTACATGTGTTAGTAAGGGTAAACTTGTATTTTAAACACAATCCATTCAACTTACAAGTTTGGTCCCTCATCTTTAACCATATTATGTTTTTAATTTAACTTGTAAACTAACTTCACACCCATGATTTTTAAACGATTATAGTCTTTTCATACGTTAATATTTTTATAAACAAATTGCACCATAAAAACGAGCATTTTATTCTCTTTAATTTGGATATGATACTGTTGTAATTCTTTTTCATTTCAAATAAATTAATATGTTACGTAGGGGTGTTCAATGTCGGTTTTGATGGTTTTTAAGTTAAACTTGTGAGTCCTACCGTTAATACTGATTTTTTGTCGTCCAAAACCAAACTCAACCATTGAAAGTTGAAACAGAATCGTTACTAACGGCCTGGTTCCAGTTTGGTTTCACAGTTTAAACTTTAATAATAAATATAGTTTAAAATTATTAATAATTTAAATGTACCATCAATTTTAACTAAAAACCAACATAATATGATACTTGAGATGATCATAAATAAAAAATGATAATTTTAGCCACATAAATGGTAAATATTAATGGAAGATCTAGGACGTGAAATAATAACAACAAAGACTACAAAAGGAATCATATTGCAATTAGGTTAATTTACAGTCTTTTCTGGTTTTATATGACCGGTTGCCGATATAAACCGCGAACCAACCGTTCACTACGTTTTGAAAATTTTGAAGCCAACCAACAAACCGAAAGTAAAAAAGAAAAATAAAAAAGAAGTCAAACCAATGACCGATTTAAACGATTTCAAGGTTTTAACCGAACCATAAACACTTATATTTGTACGTGATTAGCAGGTTCAAACACCCGCTGCATCGCGCGGGCACCCGTCTAGTTATAATATATTATTTCTAGGTAAATTATTAAGTTGTGAAATAATTAAAGAAAACTTAGGTGTGTGTGAGATTCCTTATTTTTATTTATTTATAACTTATTAATTTTTATAAGTTAAAAATATGTTTGGGTAACGTGACTTTTTTAAGTTTTTAAAGAAGGAAAAAGTGTTTTTCATAAGTTAGGAGAAAGTAACTTATCAAAAACAACTTATATAAATCAAAAGAAGGTGAATATAAGAAATCACAAACATGGCTTTACTTGGATTTGTAGTGCCTGCTTAAGTTGGATTAGCGCGTCACGTGCCGTTGGCCTTTCTTCTGTCTTATCATGTAAGCATTGAATGGCAATCCTTCGATATATCGCTAGAGATTGTGGCGCAATATATTCATTTTGACTCTCAAACATCAGCTCTTCGAGATTTCCTTTCTTATACAGGTCTTTAATCATAGAGCCGAAATAGTAACATTGGTTCTCTGATACAAATGAGTACGCCAATCTCTGTAACATGACCTCAAACAAAACAATACCAAATGAGTATATATCCATTTCTTTGTTTAGCACCATGTAAAACTTCTCTTCTGGGCCCGTGTATTCACTGTACGGGGAGGTTGGTCTATTGCCGGAGTGAGCATCTTCTTTGTCATCTACAGAAATTATTTGAGAACGCCACAAACCATCGATTTTGGCATTCATATCAGCATCAAGTATAATGTTGCTGCTTTTGACGTCCGTGTGAACCACCACCTCTCCTATTAAGGAACCTTCATGTAGGAAATCCAGACCATTTGCAATGCCAATACATATCTTAAGGCGTTTAGCCCATGTAAGATGAGGGTTATCCAAATGCCTGTCAAGAGTTCCATTCAACGCTTGCTCGTATACAAAGGATTCAACCCCGAAGCCATTATCATGATAGCCTAAGAGACGGATGATTTTCATGTCTGTACTTCCTTCCAACATCAGGCTCCGATATACATTTACCTCTCATCATAAACTAATACCTCACTGTAACGGTGGTGGTACTTCCATTTGCACGAGACTTCTCCTATATATTCCTTCCAGTGCTTTTGATATTTGCTGTCATCTAGGGCTAACGTTATATCTTTTGGTGAAAATTGTAATATCTCTTTCCGGCTTTCCTATGAATCAGGATAAATTAATTCCAAAAATTAATTGAAATTCCTAGCTAAATTGCAAAATATTGTTGGATTGAACGTATATAACTAAAGATTCTACAACACAAAAATAGTGAACCATTAAGAAATTATAATGTACGAGAAAAATAAATGATGAGTTTATAAAGTATAATTCTCTCTTATTCATGATAATAAATTACTCCATGGTTTAATTCCAAAAATTAACTGAACAAGGAAAACGTTAACAAATAGGAGATATATAATCAAATGGTATATATACCCACTGATGGTAATGGGTGGAAGAAGGTTGTCTTTAAGGCATTGTGTTAGCTGATTATCCACAAACAACAATGAAAAAAATGTTGTTTTCTTATGAAAAATTAAATAATGGGCTTTAACTTTACAATTGGATATATAATCATGATATTTATAAGCTTTTATTCACTTGAATTTTACAATTTTTGCTCTTCATCTAATAGAATCTCAAGTCTGTTGCTACTGATGATGGTTTTGGATA
Organism: Bidens hawaiensis; assembly: GCF_021521415.1. NCBI lineage: Eukaryota > Viridiplantae > Streptophyta > Magnoliopsida > Asterales > Asteraceae > Bidens > Bidens hawaiensis. The sequence goes on along the minus strand of NW_027496932.1, from coordinate 95,735 downwards.
AAAAAAGAAACTGTTGTTTAGGTAAGGGATAATGAAGAAAGGGATTGGTTGGAAATTGGAAGTATAGCTAAAATAATTGGTCTTAACTCTTAAGCTAAAATAATTGTTCTTAAGCTAAAATGACAGGTGAATTGGTTTTTAAGCCAATAAAATTGTTCTTCAATCAACTTATGGTCTGCTTATGTATAAAGAAACAATAAAGGAGATATATATTTATCAAGGGTAAACTCTTCATTAAGTTAAAAATCATTAGAAAAAGCTGTGTGTAGAGAACTGCAGAGATATACATAATATAGGGAGACGCCCATGTCAGAACCAAAAAAATTGTTTAGAAGTACAGATTCGTATAGTAGAGTTGTATATTTTGCTTTAAATTTGATATATAAGTCAGTTACATAACTCCTATCCACCATCTCATTAAATCATTAATATGGTTTGTACAAATGCAATTCTCAATACACACATAGACACACCTCACAATTATGACTCGCTCGTCAAGAATGAGTTGATTTGGATAATGTTTAAGGCATCCATAAATCAAACTTACTTGAAAACGTACAAAAGAAAGTTCTATATTTTCAGCAAAAACTTACTTGAAAAAATAGGACTTTCTGAAGTTCCTTGACTACAAGTTCCATTGTTGGACGATCGTCTTGTGATTTTGTCAAACATTCACAGGCAATTTTGGTAAATGTATCCAAAGACTCTTGACTGGGTCCTTCAACTGAAGTAAAGAGCGTTTTAGTAATCTCTTCTTTTATTTTACGATCTACCATTTCCATTATCGTTTCATTAACGAAGTGTTCTCTTCCTACGAGCGCAAGCCCCCTTTTATTGTATTTTTTATCATAGGCTAACATCCCACATAGAACCTCAAATAAAACTATTCCAAAACTGTAAACATCAGATTTGTTTTTTTAACTTTGCATCCTTTATATATTGTGGATCCATGTACATAAGTGTGCCTACAACATTTCTAGCATACTTAGTGTTGTAATGCTCTTCACCGACTGAGGGGAATATAGATAGCCCAAAGTCGCCAATCTTTGCTGTCAAATTCTCGTCCAACAGAATGTTGGCGCTCTTGATGTCACGGTGGACTACCTCCCGTAGGTCCCCGTCAGTAGTGTGAAGGAAACTTAATCCTTTTGCAGCATCTAGGCATATTTTTAAGCGTTGTGCCCATCCATCATTAAGATTATTTTTCATGTTTTGTAAATAGTAGCTTAGATTCCCATTGGAAGCAAACTCATAAATAAGGATCATTGTACCACATTGGTCACAAAAGCCAACTAGAGTGATAATGTTGGAAAGCTTACAGCTCGTAAGCGTTTCAATTTCTGCATAAAATCCTTGTATAGCTATCTCATCTTCTGTATCCTCAATGTTTTTTATTGAGACCATGCTACGTTTTTTTGGTACTTGACTTTTATTCTCCCTTTTAATTGCCAAACAATATTCTCTTTCTACATGTTCAAGTTCTACGACGTACACAGAACCAAATCCACCAGACGACACAATGCAACCTTTTGAAAACTTATCGGTGGCGGCCAATATATCATCAAGTGGAATCCTCATATGTTTTAGGCTCTCTAGCTACCACAATATGAATTTACAAAATGTGAGAGTGTTGTTAAAATGTGATTTAATACACACACACGCGCACACATACATACATACATACATACATACATACATACATACATACATACATATATAGGGGTGAGTTAGCGTACAATAATTGCTTAACGCACATTACATAGCGAAAACGTACGGGGTTTAAAAAACAAAAACGTTCATGTCAATTTCCAAAACCTAAAACATTCAAGGTTAACATTTAAAACGTTCAAGCTTAAAACCTAAAATGTTCAAGCTTAAAGCCTAATACTTTCAAAGTTAAAACCCTATTATACTCAAGTCAAAAATTGATTCGATTAAAGATCCAGATGTGTTTGTTTGGATGAATTAATGATTAATTGGATCAACTTTAAGGTAAACTGATCAATTGCCTTTAGCAATTTCAACTTCAATTAGTTAATTAATCAATTGCTAAAATATACAAATCTGTGAACAACGATTAGAGAGTCATCGATGGTCGCCAAATAAGAGGAATGTGCTCACGACAGTAGACGATGGTCGCGACGGTGGACAGAGGGCTTTGACGGGACTACAGAGGCGATGGACAACGAACAGATCACGTAGTAGTGATTTTAGGGTTAGTGTGTTTTTGAAATCAAGGGTGAAGGGTGTCATGTACGATAACGGATTATTATATTGGATCTTTTATCTACACACACATGCACACATATGTACCGGTTCAAAAGGGAACCGCAAAAAAGTAGGAATTGCATAAACGCATGTAAAGCAGTTTTCATTAAAAAAAGTTTTACATGATAATAATAATAATAAATTCATTTTACATGTAAAAGACACATTTTTTTACATGATCTTTTTTTCAGCTTTTACATATAAACGCATGTAAAGCAGTTTTCATTAAAAAAAGTTTTTTTTTAAATAAAATTCATTTAAAAAAAGGTAAAAAAATAATATGTTTACAAAATAAATTTTTTTAATTAGAATATCTTATACATATATTTATAACCAAAACTCCAACAAAGTTTATGCTAATACTATTTTTTTACATGTGAAATCAAATTTTACATTACTTTTTTACATGTAAAAGACATGGTTCCCTAGTTTCTAGGGGTGTTCATTGAATCGAAAAACGAATTTTCAAGTTAATCGAATCGAATAATTTATTTTATTGTTGGTATTCATATTCTCTTCATATCATATTAAAAGTTGAATTATTCGATTCGTATTCGTATTATATCCCATATTCAAAATTCCATTCAGTTCGTATTTGAAACTTGAATTCAAATCGAATTAGATTTGAGTGAAGTTCACCTATGTGAAAAACTTCAAAAACCATAATCATAATTGTAAAACACCCGAATAAATGTAACACCTCAAAAATATTAAATTTGTATAATTACATATATATATGTGTGTGTGTGTGTGTGTGTTTAAGTTCAAGAGAGAAATGATATTAGTGCGAGAAATGAATATGAGCCACTAGTTTCTCGCATTTCTCGCACTGATATCATTTTTCTCTTGAACTTAAACACACACACACACACACATATATATATAGGGGATGGTTCAAGAAAGAAATGATATTATTGCAAGAAATGCAAGAAATGAATATGAACCACTAGTTTTGTTTTAAGTTTTAAATGCTTAAAGCTAAATAAAGAAAGTATTAATTATTCTCTTTTTTCAATTAATATAACTAATAAACCATAATACTTATCTATTTAATTAATATAACTAATTAAATTATTATAATTGGAAAATACTAAGAATTCATTTATTTTTATAACTTATTTTTTGTGTCTTCAATTTTTATCATACACAAGTATAATTTATTCATACACTAAAATTTCTTTCTATCCAAATCTAATTTCTTCCAATTCAATATATTAATATCCATCAAAACATACTTACATTATTATGAATAATACCAAAAAACTATTTTACATGTGTTTGCATTAAAAATCAACAAAAAACATACAACATACACAAAAACGTATAATCTACACTTATTTTAAGAATAAGACAGCATATAAACTACACACGAAAAACATATAACCTACACACAAAATTTATTATCAATGAAATACACACGCACACGAAAATATATAACCTACACACGAAAAACATATAACCTACACACGAAAATTTTATCTTACACATATACAATTTATTCATACATTAAATTCTTTTTATTCAAAACCAATTTCTTCAAACTCAACATATCAATATCCATCAACGCGTAGTTACATTGTGATGAATAATATAAAAAACTATCTTACACATGTTTGCATTAAATGTTAATAAAAAAATATACAACCTACACAAAAACATATAACTTACACTTGTTCTAAGAATAAAAAAACATATAACCTACATACGAAAAACATATAATCTACGCATGTGTAGGATACGTATATCTTTGTGTAGTTTATATAACTGTTGATGTCAAATTACATATGTAAGTCGTATGTTTTTTGTATGTTGTACGTTTTTACCGCTCAAAACAAGTGTAGGTTATATAACTTTGTGTAGGTTATATATTTATTGTTTACATTTAATTGACACATTTGTATGATATTTTTTTATTATTATTTATGACAATAATTTTTATAGGCATACCAATTGAAAAAAATATATATTATGTTTTGATATTTTGTGTTAAAAAACATGCTAATAAATTGAGTGGAAATTATTTTTTTAATATAAAGAATAGTATTATATGAATAAATTGTATTTATGTTGAATAAAATGATGAATGTGTAAATAAAAAATAAAACTAAAGTAGTGTTTTTATCTTTTTAATTATTATAATTAAATTAGTTAAATATATTAATTAAAGAGAGATTTATTATGGTTATATTAGTTGTATTAATTGGAAAGAGAATGTGCATTTATTGTTGCATTTACATCTTTTTTTATTTATTTTTAAATATTTAAACTTAAAATAAAACTAGTGGCTCATATTCATTTATCTCATTTCTTGCAATAATTTGATTTTTTTCTTAAACTTACACACACACACACACACACACATATATATATATAGGATTAGTATCATTACAGAACTATTAAATTATTTAAGAACTTAAAGGAACTCTTGAAAACTAAAATTTTTCATAAAATTTTTTATATGTTAATGTTATTTGAGTGTAGTTTTATCATTTTTTATATATGTATTTACGATTACGATTTTAAAAATTAGTTTTTTTACATATCTATGTTTTTTTGCACACCTATGTAAATTTGTAAGAACATAAATTTTACACATGTGTAAACTTGTGATTAATATATGTAATAAATTTTTTTATATAAAATATGATAAAACTACTCTTAAATAATGTTAATATATAAAAAATTTTAAAAATTTGTTTGGTTAAGGGTTCCTAAGAGTTCTTAAATGATACCAACTATATATATATATATATATATGGGGGATTATTCGAGAATTCATTAGTATTTTTTCTATTACTTGGATAGACTATAAAAGTATGTGTAAGAAACATCTACATATCTTTGTGAATATTGTAATTTGTGAGTGTAACGAAAATTAGCATATTCGTTTAAATTTAATTCTAAAGCTGATACACACATATTTTTTTAGATTTAATGTACTTATTTTACGTATAAAGGTTCTATAAGTAAAAAAAAAATTCTTAGGTAGTATTTCAAGGTATCACAGCCAGGGTCACCTTTTAAAATTAAGTACCTCAATCAAGCATAAATTAAAAGGCCGCAGACCCTAACGAGCAACGATATATAAGCTAATTTTTTAAATGACGATTAATGTTATTTTTTTAGATATTAAATTTAGTGTATGCCCAACAGAGCTTAAATGGATTATGGATTTAAAAAGTTTTGAGCCCAATATATTTAATATAACTAAGATCTATAAATATTTTGTAACAATATAATAATAATAATAATAAAATATATATAAAAATATTCGCCCCAAAAGTTACATGCCTCGGCTGACCGCTCGGTTCTCTCTACCCTACGACCGGCCTTGCTCACAACTCGAGGAGTTATCAAAGTATTTATAAAATATATATAGATAAATGATCCGATACACTAATCCCTTATCGTACAATAGGCACGCGACTTCCTTCACCCTAGATTTTAAGAAACCCTAAATCACATCCCCTGCCCAACGATCTCCTCTGTGTGAACCTTCACCCGAAAAACAATTTCTGCTCAATCCATCTCCACCTCCACCACTCATCGGCACCATCAACACTTTCCATCATCATCATCGGTGTCGACAACGAACTCGTCGGAAAAACGTAGAACGTTGCTCCCTTTTGTTCACAGGTTTGTTTAGCTTTTTGATAAGAATTGAAATTGAAATTGAAATTGTTGGAATTAATGATCAATTACCTTTGAAATTGATCATTTAATCATCAATTTGAAGCCTCAGTCGATCAATTTTTGAGTTTGAGTGATGGGTTTTAACCTTGAATGCATAAGGATTTAAGCCTGAATGTTTTAGGTTTTTTGCCTGAACGTTTTAGGATTTAAGCCTGAACGTTTTAAGTTTTACCATGAACGTTTTATGTTTGAGAATTTGGCTTGAACGCTTTTGGTTTTTTAACACTGAACGTATTTCCCGTAACCAATGCATGTAAGCAGTTATTGTACGTTAACACACCCACACCCACACCCACACCCACACAAACACACACACATACACATACATACATACATACATTTATATATGATTGAGATCGAGTGAGAACCAAATTAAAATTGAGAACCATTTTGGAACACAAAAAAACACGAAAATAAAAAAATAGTAAAAAAATCAAAATTTTTTATCTTTCATCCCGAATTCATAAAAAAATATTTGTTTAGCAAAATTATACATATATGTACAATACTTATTTTTTAATTTTATACATGTTATTCTTTATACGCATATGTACAATTAAGATAAATGATAACATTGTACATATGTGTACATTATGTAAATGAAGATTATATATATATATATATATATATGTGTGTGTGTGTGTGTGTAGTTAGTTTTTTTTAATGAAATCAGGATGAATTTTTGTTTATGTTTCTTTTTACTTTTTAAAAAGTTTTTCTTTATTTTGTTTCATAATACTTTTTTAAAGAACTTTTTTTGTGATAAAAAATGGTTATCAAAGTTTTCAATTTCAAAAGGTTTTTTTAGATCAAATACAAATTAAATTAACGTGCTAATTGTGAGAATTAAGTAGAGTAATTATGAATTATGTGATTATATCATACTGTAATTACATAATTACTCTACTTCTACGTATAATATTCTACTTTATTCTCACAAGTCATATGTTAATTTAATTTGTACGTTAACTTTTCCCTATATATATATGTAGGTCCCGACACCGGACTAAGATTGCTTGAGTGTTTGTATATATATGTGTGTGTGTGTGTATATATATATATGGACAGGTTCAAGAGGGATATCAAAGAAAGTGAGTAACTGGGAAACTCTTCATTTTACATGTAAAAAATAATATAAAGCTTGATCTCGCATGTAAAAAATTAGTTTTAACATAAACTTATTTGGACTTTTTGTTTATAAATACATATAGAAGACATTCTAATAAAAAAAATTAATTTTGTTATTCTTTTACGTTTTTTTATCTAAAAATAATAATAAAAAATTAAAAACGACTTCTACATGTGTTTATATGTAACAAAAAGCTCTAAAAAGATTATGTAAAAATGTGTTTTTTACATGAAAAAAGATTTTTTTTAAGTATTTTTTACGTTTAAAATGAAGAGTTTTTAGGTCCTCACTTTTTTTGAGTTTCCTCCTAAACCTGTCCCTTTATATATATATATATATATATATATATATATATATATATATATATATATATATATATATATATATGATTGATTTCTTTTAAGAACCACTTTGAGTTTTAAGAACTCGAAAGAACTCAACGTAACAAATTTTTTTTTCCGAATTTTTTTACACACCGAAACGACTTTTTACACATGTGTAACTAACGTTTAAACTTGTGTAATTATCAAAAATACTTATTCTCTCTCCTGCTTCATTTTTTAATTAAATTTAATCTCAGCCACATATTTCGTACTCCCTCCGTCCCATTATAAGTGTCATAGTTTGATTTTTCAAGTCTTTCTTGTTTAACTTTGACCGGCAATATTTTTTTTTATGTTATATAATACTTGATGTAAAATATATGAATGGAATGAGTTTTAAATGTATTTTATATTGATATAATTTTCATCAAGTATTATATGACACAAACAAAAAAATTTACGGTCAAAGTTGCAAGAGAAAGAGTTGAAAAGTTAAAATATGACACTTATAATGGGACGGAGGGAGTATCATTTAATTAAATGTGTGGTTCAAAATTGAGTTCTTAAAGTTTTTAAAACTTACCATGGTTCTCAAAATAACACTCCCCTACATATATATACACACACTAAAGAACTCCATACCACAATAAATTATGTGATGATTGCTCTTTGCAACAAATATAAAAGTTAGCTAGAATTATCATTTGTTAAAAATGTATGTATGAACTATTATTAGGTAATTAGGATCATTAAAATCCAACTTTCCGCTCAATTTTATGAGTGAAAGGTCCTACTTTTAGTATGTGCTAGTAGAAGATAACATTTAACATTTACCACAATCACCTCAAACAAATAAACAATTACCTTTAACTTCAAGTGGTCTGGTATTGTATGTAATGCAATTTTTGAGCGTTCCTGTAATATCATTGCAACAATGAACAAGAAATTATTGAACTTATAGTCTGTTATGACAGACGATGAAACAAAATACGATAATAAAAGCCTTACATTATTTTCATACATCTGCTTAACTGCTAATGCTCTCTCAAGTCTATTGAGGATCTCATTCATAGTTGGCGGTGCTCTCTGTTGGATCAGGCAATCATATGTTGTTTTCGAAAATATGTTGAATGATAGTGGATCCATCTGGTTAAATAGATTCTGATCAACAAATTTATGCAAGTCTCTGTTTTCGTATTGGAATATGGCTGATGAAGCTTGAAAGCTATTATCTTCTTTTGAAACGAATGCTTCCCTACTGCACAAGAGTTCAAACAAAACGATGCCAATCGACATAACATCTGACTTATACGTCCCCATTCCAAGCTTCTCATATGCCAAGTCTAGATTTCTCGATGGTATTGTCATTGAATACTCGAAGCCCGATATTTTGGCTTCCCAGTTTTCATCTAACAAGATTGTATTGATGTTGATGTTATGATGTATGATACCATAACTATGCAAGTAACTTAATGCACGCACAGCCCCAACACTTATCTGCAATCTTATCATCCACGTAAGTTCGCGATCGCTTAGACGCCTGCTTAGACTTCCACGGGTGACCCGCTCGTTTATAATGAGCATTTCGTTGTTATCAAAAGAATACCCGACAATTGAGACCATGTTTTCGTGCTTAAGACGAGAAAGAACTGAAATCTCCTTTTCAAACGCCAACTCTTGCAGCCAAAAACTATGATCTAACCTCCGTACAGCAACATCAACTGGCTCTCCTTCAAGTGTGAGCTGTGCCTTATAAATCTTTCCGAGAAAGCCTTCTCCAATGAAATTTGCATCAGCAAAGTTGTCGGTGACCACTTCTATCTCTTTTACTGGGATAATAAGGGGAACAGCCATCCTGTATCTGTCTTGCAATTGAATTAATGTGAGGACATGAGAAAGCAATAGAATATTTAAGAAAACCAATTGTACATAGAAAAGTGATCTTAAAACCGACATAACTAAGGCATGTTAATGAGCTAGCCGAGCTTAGCCAGTTTTAGCTCAGATAATGCTTGAACGAAGGACCTATTTCTTTTGAAGTTAGATTTGTTGAATGATTTATATAGCTGGGTTGAGCCAACGGGCAAATCGGCAACTCGCCTTGTGCGTTGGTCAGAATTTTTTATTAGTCATCTTGACTCGGCTTAATACACTAAATTTCTCACCCTAGAGATTTGTGGATAGAGGTGAAGATGAGATAGATACACCGTACCATTACCGGTAGCAAAAGTACATGTACCGAAAATCAATAAGACTAATTAATTCTGAGTACCATACCAAATTTATTGGTACGGTACAGATCAAATCGATTCTTACAATTGTCAAGCCAGTTTCAGTGGATGAGTTCTCAAACCAATTACAAGTTGACACAAAGATTTCGAACCAGTTTCTAATTTGGATCGGTTTTGGTTTAGGAACCGGTTTCGGATGTGAAACCGTTTCGATTTAGATTTCGAACCAGTTTCTAATCTATACTATATATAATGCATGAGTGAAGGACCTCTTAAATTTTAAGAGGTACAATCACTATTGCTTAAAGTATAATCACTATTGCAATCAATTTTGAAAATCTAGGGGTAGTATAGTCTTTGCATACCATGATCATGTACGGTTAACAATTTACTTTCAAGCATACTTACATTTATGGTCCTTAAACTTAAGGGTAAGTTTTGTTAACTTGTTAAATAGTTACATGATAACCCCCCCTCCCCCTATTTTAAACCAACAACCCCACGGAGTGTTAACGACCATAACTCTTTTACATGCTAATACTTTTTTTTAATAATTATACCATAAAAACGAACATTTTATTCTCTTTAATTTGAGTATGATATTGCTATACTTTTTTAAAAATTTAAAAAATGCAATTAGGGCCGCAACGGGTCTGGTGGGCTTGTGTCATGTTTCAGACTGAGTTACCCGTTCATCGACGAATGGTTACACATCCGACACCGCATTACATGCATACTATAGTCAGGCTACATGTGTACTATAGTGAGGTCACCGCTTATGCGTTCGATGTTGTGTTTGAGCGTGTACCTCGCCGCATCGCGCGGGCACCAAGCTAGTTAGTTTATACATCGTTTTCTACTGTTTCTTCTAGATTTTAAATACTTATAATTGCAAAAACTAATTTCATGAAGATCTTTTTAAAAACCATAAATCGATCGGTACGATACACGCTTTGATAATAGTTTGCATTATTTTTTTTCAAATCTTGAATGATTTTGGTATGGTTCGGGTACGAGTATCAAATGAACTGAACCGGTACGAAACGGATAGAAAATTGGCTAAATTGGTACGGCTACCGATTGGACTATATGATTAATAATAAGTTGAACCTATTTTTTCGACATAAATATGGAAGTTCTCCACAAACCTATACATTCCAAACGGGCACGAAATACCCACCTGTGTATCCATATGCGTACCCGTACCCCTAACTTCCGAATATAGAAATTTTAAAATTTTGTTACTGATACCCGTACCGAATAGGCTAAATCGCTACGGGTATTCAAGAAAAAAAAATCTCATCCCTAGAAAGAGGTGCACATAACCATTTTTTTGGCACAAACTGGATCTGTTTGGAAACCTAATCTGATCATTTTTTGGTGCTCTATTGTAACATCCCAATTTTTCGTAATAATAATAATAATAATAATAATAATAATAATAATAATAATAATATGATAAGTAGGGTTTTAGATGGACTTAATTATGGACCAAAAGGGAAAGATGGGTCTTAGGTCCATGGTCTTAAGGGAGTATAAATACCCCTTAAACCCTAATCCTTTCCATTTTTATCCTAATCTACACACTAGCCTATATCTTAGAAAACACACAAAACACCATCTTATAACCCGAACCAAGATCCGAAGGCGAAAACACGAGCTTGTTGGTGCTGGAACGTCGTGACGGACCAAAGGCTTAACCGTGTTCGTAGTTCGACTCGTTCAAGGTACGTTTATAGTTAGAAATCGTTCGTATAGGTTCGGTTTGATTTGGGAAATCATAGATCTGTGTTAGTTTGTTATAAACGAACCCAAAACAACAAATATTACTGGAATTGATTAGCATTTGATAGGTTAATTGTTAACCTAAAATAACCCGTAACCTATATGCCTAAATCGCACCCCTTAAACATCGATGTTAGGCCGATTTGATGGTTGGGGTTTGTAGGCGCTGGTCAGACGATTCCGTTGATACCAAAATCGTGATATTTGGTTAAGAAACGAAGGTTTAATTGCAGATCTAAGATCTGTTGACTATTTGCTGTTCTTGACGATTTTGACTTTGACCCTTGAGTCAAAGTCTAGATAAGAACTATGGGTGATTCGTTATGGGTGATTCTTTAGCTAGTTCGTTATAGGAGCTTAGCGAATCAGAGGGTGATTCGTTAGCTAGTTCGTTATGGGAGCTTAGCGAATTAGAGGGTGATTCGTTAGCTAGTTCGTTATGGGAGCTTAGCGAATCAGAGGAAGATTCTTTACCCAATTCGTTAAGGGCAAAGTAACGAACTAGGAGTTTAATATAAAGACAGAATGGTCCCTGGACTTAGAAAAGAATTATATAATTACATAACAGCCCTTGGAGTTTGGCAATTTATGAAAGATACCTTTAAAGGTTAATGAGTAACGATTAACTAACCAGGTAATGATTTAATGAAGTAAAACAGCTTAGATGTGTAAGACTAATTAAGTAGCAATGAGATGACTAGAGCGGTACTTAATACTGTAATTATTAAACAGTTAGACGCGCACAGCTCAAGAAGGAGTAACCGTTAGCAGAAGAAGTAACCGAGTTCAGGTGAGTTTCTAGCCCCATTTCCTTGTTATGTTTTCGGGGCTCTGTGCATACTCGATGTGATAAGTTAATACACTTATCCTAAGTGATAAGTGTATGCCCTATGTGATATATGTGTACGGTATGAATGATTGCTTGTCGGTACGTGAACGATCTTCGGATACTGCATGTACCGTTAGGTTATAAATAAAGATGTGGATATTTTATGAAATGCAGAGATGATTACTTGTCGATACGTGAACGATCTTCGGATATTGCATGTATTGCCAAGGATAGCTATGATTGTCTCCTTATATGGATATTAAGTGATAACTTATATACAGAGTTCCCTATACGGATAATATACAGGGTGTTCCTTTAATGGAAAGCATAGTGTTCCTTTAATGGAAAGCCCGTGTTCCTTTGATGGGAAGCATAGTGTTCCTTTAGTGGAAAGCATAGTGTTCCTTTAATGGAAAGCCCCGTGTTCCTTTGATTGAAAACATAGTGTTCCTTTAATGGAAAGCATAGTGTTCCTTTAATGGAAAGTACAGTGTTCCTTTAATGGAAAGCATAGTGTTCCTTTAATGGAAAGCATAGTGTTCCTTCTGTGGAAATATATAGGATGTCCCTTCTATGGGAGTATATAGAGCGTCCTTCTATGGAGAATTTATACAGAGTGTCCTTCTATGGAAAATATATATATAGCATGGGCAATAGCCATGGTTCTTTCAATAGATATTATGTGATGTTCCTCTATGGATATTTATACAGGGTTAAGATATGTATGTATGTAAGATATGTGTATGTATTGTATGTCGCCTGATTAACTAGAACTCACTCAGCGTAGCTGACTTTTAGTATGCACGCAGGTATATATGTTTATCGAGAAGGCATGAGGATGACACATGGCATGGATTGAACGGCTGGCATCTGAAGATGGAAGAAAAGATGTTTTAAATATAATGATTTGTTTTATGGTATCGAAGAAGAGATTGAATGTTTTGTAACGAATGCTTCAAGTAAACGTTTCCGCGAAAGTTTTAATTAACTCTGATTGCAAGAACTGTGTTTATGAGTAAATCCGATGCTAAAGTAGGGCTACCGGGAACGGGGCCTTACATCTATAAGGGGAAAATGATCAGATCTGTCTGAAAGAGTTTTTAATCAGATCTGATCGATTCTAACAAGTTTCAAACCAGTTTCAGCGGAGTTCTCAAACCAATCGCAAATCGGCATATCGATTTCAACTAAGTTTCTGAGTCAGATCGGTTTTGGTTTAAGAACCGGTTTCGGATCCCAAAGCGATTTCGATTTAGGAGCCAGTTTCGGATGCCAAACCGGTTTCGACGTGCACCTGATCTTCTTATCTTAACTACGTTTTCTGCAGTTTCTTCTTGATTGTAGATACTTATCAATTGCAAACTTATATTCATGAAGATCTTTATAAACACCATAAAATTGAAAACATCCTATGCAGAATCAACCATAAAATGTCTAATTGATGCATGCATGATTACACACAAATTAACAAAAGAAAATGATAAATAAGATATCATATGAATCAAAGTCATGCACTTAAGATCATTAATATCTGATTTCAAATGCATGTATTAAATTGTAACTCTTGCTATTTACGTGAAGCAAAAGTCCTTGGCGACAGCAATGTGAATTTAACTAAAATACTTGTGATTATTACTCACTAGATGGTTCGTTTCAGCTTATGTAGATCTGTGATGATGGGAAAACGTTGACTTTAGTATTACGCAAAGAGTGAACGTACTATAATAGTTTAATTAATACTTTCGATCTAAACTGGACAGTTAAGCCTTTAAAAAACAATGTTATAATTTCAACCACTTGTAACTAATTTACAATAATTGATTAGATGTAACCTGAGTACTTAGTTTGCGTGATTTATGTTAAAAAATACGCATATGTTAAGGTACGTGTTATGTGAAATGTGAGTGAAAATGGACGATTCGTGAATCGTAGGTGCCACCATGATAGAAGTGCTTTCACATATTACACCGAGTTGAATGTGTGATCAAGGATGAATTGAGATGTGAAATGTGACCGTAGAGTGAGCTGGAGTGGGATAATTGGTCCATGTATTAATTAAAAATATCAAAAATCGTTTATCCAGCCCTAGTGCATGTGGAGAGCCTCGAGTTTCTGCCCTTGCGCCCAATTTAGCGCCTATGTGTGCTCGGAGTCTGGCGTGGGATGAGGTGGCAAAGTCGGCCTTCCTTGGCGTCCCATAAGGCCATAACACATGTCGTTGCTACCAAAAGAAGGTTATTTATTAACCTGATTTTGTTAATTTTATATAAGATAAATATCTTTGGTTGACGCCACAAATGTTATTTTTAGTATTGTATTATCTTTGTTTTGCCTTTTATTTGAATTATTTTGATGAATTATAAATTGGTATTTGTGGTATGCTGGTTATTGTAGCTTTTGTTAAGGCTTACGTAACATTATTTTATTGATGAGTGTGTGTGTGTTCGAAGCTTAATGCAAAAATTTTTTGGCTACTTTTTTCTTTCTTAATATAAGGGAGATCGGAATTCATTTATTGAAATATATTTTTTTTTGTTTCTTTTATGTTTTATATTTTTGATTATTTTATTTGTTTTTATTTTTTTTCAATTATATAATGGTGTTTATTTCTGATGCTATAGCGAAAATATATGACCCGACCGAATTCACATTGATTTGTCGCCTCAACGTCGGGGTTTTATGATTGAATAAATGTTATTTGAATATGTTATTTTGTATCATAAGTTATATGAGTGTCTATGCTATGCGAAGTTCGTTATGGAAAAATAAATTAGGCCAGGTGAAGAATACTACAAATGTTGAAAAAGGAAAAAAAAAAAGATTCCACGCGAGATTTAGGAGAATTGTTAGGTGACGACAGCACAAGAAATAAAAAATGAAGTAAAAAGGATAGCAAGCACACATGGTGCTTTAAAGTCTTGCAGACTGCTAGGTTCCTTAATTAGTTTTAAGGATTTTTCTAAGACCATCCTTACTCCGGCGTTGTTTCTGGCGTTTCGGGCTAAAACGCCGGAGCACACCACCCCCGACGTTTTCGATTAATGTTTTTGATGTAACGTTTTGTACATAACGTACAAATGGCACACGTTTTAATAAACATAACCGTTGGGATTTAAAAAAAAATACACAAACCTTTTATATATACAATAAAACCATCCCTCATTTCAATATTTTTAAACCATCTTCTTCATTATCTTCATCTTTTCCAAATAACCCAAATACCTATCACTTTACATGGAGCAATCAAATCTTCAACCGATAATTAGGGTAGGGTCACGAAGATGAACCTATGAAGAAGAGGTAGCGTTAGCAAAGACTTGGACCCTATGGAACAAAGAACGTCGGGTTTTTAGCCACGAGTTTGTAACTATTTTGTTTCAATGGAGGATCAAACGATCATACAGAGGACCAAGTGTGCTCGAAATGACAAAATTGTAAGGCTTCGGTCCCGGTGCCCAACTTTGAC
This sequence comes from Bidens hawaiensis, assembly GCF_021521415.1. Taxonomy (NCBI): domain Eukaryota; kingdom Viridiplantae; phylum Streptophyta; class Magnoliopsida; order Asterales; family Asteraceae; genus Bidens; species Bidens hawaiensis. Next base: position 80,011 of record NW_027496932.1, on the reverse strand, counting down.
GCTGGATTTACTCATAAACACAGTTCTAAATATCATAGTTAATTAAAACTTTTCGCGGAATATAAAACCTCAACCATATATTACATAATCATTCAAATCTTTTCATAGCAACCAAAATCTTGTCTTAAACATATTATAAAAAGTCATATATAAACATCATAAAATTCCTCTAAAGATGTCAGCCTCTTCAGTCCAATGCCATATGTCTTCATTCAAGCTAGCTGTCTTAGCCTATTTACCTGCGTGCACACTAAAAGTCAGCTACGCTGAGTGAGTTCTAGTTAATCAGGCAACATACATCACATTCACATATACATACCCGAAGGTATATATATATATATTACATACTTAACTTGTTTATCATTATTCCATACATACATTCATTCTTTCATACTTTCTTGCTATAACGTACACAGTACGTTTGTAACATTCTACTTTTGATAATAATAATAAAAGAAATTTAGTTTATTTAATAATGTGTTGTTATTGGAATGTGGACTTGGACACTTAAAATATGGAATAAGAGATAGTTATGGGCCTTAGGTCCATGGCCTTAAGGGTATATAATTCTCTAAATCTCCCTAAAACCCTCATTCTTAACCTCTAGCCTCCATACACTCTCAAAAACACACACAAACACCCTCCTTTATCTCGGACCAAGATCCGAAGGAAAAGACCCGACTTGTGGGTGTTAGAGCATCGTGACGAGCAAGACATACATCAAGACTAGATTGTCTTCGCGAAGCCGATTCGTCTAAGATACGTTTTATAACGAAAAACTTGTTCGTTTTTGCTCGGCTCATTTAGTATCCCTAGATCTATATAAATGGTAAAGACAAATCAAACGCAATGATTTTTATTGAAATTCGTTAACATTTGATAGGTCAAATAATCAAACAAAGAACCGTATATATATATATATATATATATATATATATATATATATATATATATATATATAAGGTGGGGTTAAAATAAGAAGTGAAGTTTTTCTAAGAAGTGTAAGAAGTAATTTGGTGCGTTAGATTTAGTGATCTGATGGTCTAGATGGAGTGTGTTTTTTAGACGGTGTGTTTTATTTTAATACTTGTTTTATAACACTCTAAGGGCATAATTGTCTCGTGTGTTGTATTATATATGGAAACAAAATTAAATTACAACACTAAAAACACATCGTAATCTGTATTACAGTGTGTTTTAAAACACAACACCAAATATTAATCCATAATTAGAACACAACATCAAGAACACCAAGAACGCTAAGAACACCAAGAACAAAAACACATTTAACAAAAACACACCAATAATTAAAACATAAGTAGTATTAATTCTAATAGTCATCGCCGTCGTACACCCCCCACTCCACCGTCACAACCATTCGCCTCCGTCGTCGGTATACCGCCGTGTTCAACCACCTCTGTACACCATATTCCAGCCGTACACTGTCGTGTTCCGCCATATTTTAGCCATACACCGCTGTGTTACCGCACCACTATCATGAACATTATAAGATTATATTCCAATATGCTTTTGATCCAATATAATAAACATAATTATATCAAAAGCACATACCCAATTATTAAAGGTTAACGAATATTGTGAAAAAGCTTAATTTTCATAATGATTTGCAAACTAGTCAACACTAGATGCATTATAAACAAAATTTCTTTTTAATTAACTTTTGAACACTAAAGTTCTACCCGAACAACATAATGTCAGCCAACTAGAATAACAAAAATTAAGAATTAGGAACTAGAGCACTATGTTGGCAATAAAAAACACCAGTAGAGCAAAACACACAACCACCCCACATTTAGAACATCATAACAAAAGCAAAACATCATAACAAAAGCACTATGTTCACAAACAAAAACACTATCTTATATACAGTAACCAACATTCACAAGAAAAAGAACTATGTTCTTGATTAAAAACTGTTACAAAGAACCAACAATTATGTACAAAAACACATTTATAAATTCCTCATCATAGTTCTCACTGTCGCATCCATCTTAATGACCGGTGCCGCCGCCATAGTTATGTCACGGTAACTCTAATTCTCACTTTTTTACTCTTAAACTTCTGATCTTTGCTTGACTTTCATATCGAGATGGACCTTCAAGGGAACGCTCTTCTTATTCTTAAGATCCGATCTTAAATAGCTATTATCATCTCTTTCTAGTTCAACGTCATTGTCTTTTTCTTCACCGGTATCGTTCCATCACCGGTCGATGCCGTTCGAATTGAATGAAACGAAGACTAGGCGTAAAATAAGGCGATATTTTTGTTGCGGTTTCATACGAGAGCGGTTGTAGATCTAAACCTTAGTGGCAAGAAATTCAAGATTTGCGGTGGGGGCGGCAGTGGCTTGGAGGCAAGGAGATATTTTGAGGGCGGTTAATATTGGTGGTGGTAGATGAAATAAGAAGAGATGTGTTCTTCGCCGGTATCGTTCCGTCGCCGGTCGATGTTCGAATTAAACGAAACGGAAACTGGGGCGTAAAAAAAGATGATCTTTTTGTTGCGGTTTCATACGGGAGCGGTTGTAGATCTAAGCCTTAGTGGCAAGAAATGTAGGGCTTGCGGTGGGGCGGCGGTGGCTTGGAGCCACGAAGATAATTTGGGGGCGGTGGATATTGTTGGGTAGATGAAATATGAAGAGATATTGTGATCAGAAAGAAAGAACTATAATTAATTACATTAGTACCAAAAATAACAAAAAGAAAATATATTGACGATTTTACCCTTGTGTGTTTTATCTAATCCAATGGCTCTAATTATTTCCTACACTTCTTAGGAAATGTTAACCTCTTATTCTAACCCTATATATATATATATGTATATATATATATATATCAATTAAACACACCATTAATACGAAATGTTGAGTGTTTGGATGATTGGGGTTCAAAGGAGCTAAGTATACAAGTCAATTGATCCCAAGTTTGTGTTGTTCATCATAATTCAAGGTTTAATCGCAAATCTAGTTCTGTTGACTGTTTTATGTTCTTATCGATTTTGACTTTGACAACTGAGTTTAAATTTGGATATTTTCTGCAGCTCATTCGTCATGATAAGCGAATGGCTAGTCATTCGTTGAACCACCATAGCGAATAAGATACATTCGCGTCCTTTGTAACGAAAGAACCTCTCATTCGTCTTATAGAAGTCACGAATGGTCTTATTCATTCGTTACTCATCCATTCTTCATGATAAGACAACGAATCAAGCCATTCGTTATAAGATACACTAATATGCTCTTGTAACGAATGAACCTCTCATTCGTCTCAAAGACGTCACGAATGGACCTGGTCATTCGTTATTCATTCAGTAGCCTTGATGAGACAGCGAACCAAACCATTTGTTATAACGAATGGAACCATTCATTATAACGAATGAGATAGCGAATGAAGTTTAACCAGAATGAAATTATTACTTAAGTATTTTGTGAAAATTAGGGTTTTGATGAAATTTTAGTAAAGGACCGTAAATGAAAATAAAATTTTTCCAACCTAACCTGGTAACTCGACTCCATCCAGGGGCTCTACCCATTGGACCCTGCTTGGGGCTGCTGCCCCTAGACCCCGCTGCAAGGAGCGCTGCCCCCGGACCCTTATTCGTTGAGGGCTATATTAAACTAGAAATATGATATGGGTAGGGATAGTTTATTGATATGTGTAATTGTTATACAGTTAGCCGCACCTAGTTAAGGAAATGAGTTACCATTAACTTTGAAAGGAACGGAGCTCAGGTGATTTTCTAGCCCCACTTCCTTGTTATGTTTTCGGGGTTGTGTGTATACTCGGTATGATTAGTTAATACACTTACCTTAACGGGTAAGTGTATGATATGTGATTGTTTTATAAATGATGTTTGAATGATATATGAATGTTGTAGTAATGATTAAAAGTATGTATGAAAGTATATATATATATATATATATAAAGAAAAGTATGTATGGTTGTACGGTACGAGGGTGGCATACCTTAATAATATCTGTGAAATAGGGTGGCGTACCCTAATAATATATGTGAGGTTATAGGGCGAAATGCTCTTTAAGGGTGACAAACCCTAATAATATCTATGAGATTATAGGGTGAAAGACTTTTAAATTGTATAAGTATGTATGTAAAGTAAGATAAAATATGAAAGTATGAAAGAAAGAATGAATGAAAGTAAGAATGTAGGTATATACTTATGTATGTATGAAAGAAAGATAAACAGGTTAAGTAAGTAATATGTATCTTCGGATATGTATAAGTAAGTATGTGAATGTAATGTATGTTGCGTGATTAACTAGAACTCACTCAACACAGCTGACTTTTAGTATGCACGCATGTGAATAGGATGAGTAGCTGGCTTGAAGAGGGACACATGGCAGAAGAATAAAGAAGCTAGCATCTGAACACTTAATTAACTATGTTTGAATTTTAAAGACATGTTTTATATTGTTTAAATTTTAAGACTTATGTAATGAATTGTTGATGTTTTTATATTCCACAAAAAGTTTTAATTCACTATGATATTTAGAACTGTGTTTATGAGTAATGAAACGAATGTATGATTGTATGGTTGCATGGAAAGAATTAAAACTTTTCGTTTCATTACTCACCTGAGCTCGGTTCCTTTCAGAGTTTATGGTAATTTCATTAACTAGACGCGCTAACTGTATAATAATTACACGTATTAATTAACTATCCCTACCCATATCATATTTCTAGTTTAATATAACTGTAAGGCCAAACGTGACGCACGTTTAGCTTCAACGCTACCCATATCATACAAACCATTAGTATGACTTGCCATATCATAAACTAGATCTGAGTTTAACTATCATTTTGTATAACCTGACACGCGATACAAACTAGATCTGAGTAAAGTTGTTAGATTAATCCAAAAAGAGCATACAATTCGTATCAGAGCGGGTCGAATTTTATGATTCAACTTTGCTCTTGATATTTGGGTTCTATTTCCACTATTACCCGAACCGAGACGTTAAAACCCTTTGAGGTTTTGAAAATAAAGTTTGAAGATCTTGGAAATAAAGTTGGAAATAAGAACGTTTGTTATTCGTTTCATGTTTGTATATTTGAATTCACCGCCTCGTTTAAAGAACCGTGGCGTTCGGTTGCGGTGGTGTTAATGGTGTTTAGAAGCTGCTATGTTGTCTGCAGCGGCACGGGTGAACGTGGTGAAGATGGAGGTTAAATCTTGTGACGAGTGTCCGGTGACCTCAGATGGCATATTATGGCCAACGAATAATAATGTCGGAGTCAGGTTAACAAGAATTTTTTTGTGTAAACGATTTTCCGGCCAAAGGGTGACGCTTTTTCCTGTGAGTGATGTTAGTGTTTGGTGTCGAAGTTTAACGGCAAGAGAAGAAATAAGATAATTGAAAGGTTGTTTTGGCAGAAAAGATGTTTTTTTGGTGGATATGGCCGGCAGCTGCATTTGTAGGTTGTCGGAATTCGATTTTCCGGTCATTGGTGGTTTTCTGTTGATGGTAAGGGCATGTTTTTCGGTGCCGGATATGTTTTCTGGTTGTTGGAATATGTTTTTCCAGCAGAAATTTAACGAGGAACTTTGATGGTGGCGGCTCCGGCAGCCAGAATTGAGGCTGATCAAATGAAGGTGGCTGGATGCGATGGCAGGAGGTGATTAGTGCATGGCGGCGTGTGAAGGCTGGGTGGCCGGAGACCAGCTTTTCGGTAGCAGGTGGCCGGAAGTCGCTTTTCCGGCAGGTGGACGCTGGATGGCCGTTGTGATGCGGTTGCCCGTGTGTAAGTGTGTAACATGTTTGTCTTGTGGCCTAATTTGTATTAAAGGGACTTGGGCTTGGATTTCAAATGGGCTAGGCCTTCTCAAATGGGTCTACTTTAACTTGTAGGTTATTATTTAAAATCAAATGGATTTTATTTTCGGCTACAAGGTTTGGGCATACAAATGGTTTGTGAGCCCACTGAATTTATCGACTTTGTCTAAGCCTTATGAAGCCTATTTAAGCCGGGTGTGTCTTTTTATTTTTTGGGCTTGGCCAAACTGAAGAAAGTCAAATTTGCTCGGGTTTTTCGTCATTGTTGCACCATTTTCAAAGCATATTATTTCTATGTTATTTTCGAGGCGTTCGAGAAGTTGAGGAACTTTGAACAAATTGGATACGAATTTAGACTTAAAGAGGAAATAACAAGTTTTGTTCATTTGATCGTTGTCCCCGGTGGATCATACCTTTAGGGGGTGATTGAAGAGGCTTCGGCTTTATCGGGTTGATTCGTGAAAATGCGAGACATGGTTCAACGATGTTTTGATATCACAAGCTGATGGGGTGATTGTAAGACCAAAGAGTTATGACTTGCGATATCAAAATACGAAACCCATTATATATTATTGGTCACGTTAATAATTAAAGCCGAGGAGGAAACCGAAAACGAAACGAGAGCTTTGGGATGCGTGTTTAGCTTCAACGGGGAGATCTTCTAGTTTATTTGTTTAGCTATAAATACGACTTTACTTTCTATTTTATGTGTGTGTTTTCATGGTGTAATCAACCACCCGATGGGATCTCACCTTGGGTGGAATCGGTTCGTTTATTATATAAATCTTTTAAACGATTACGGAGTCGTTCACTATACTTATTATCTTAATATGTTTGTTTGATCGTTTGATTTACCGCACCTGTCTCGAAAACCGTGTCAAGAGCAAAACCGTTCGTGGTCTTTTTGGGACCTACAATAACCCTTAACGAACGGGGGTCCGGGGCAGCGTCCGTGGTAGCAGGGTCTAGGAGTACCAGCCCCTAGTAGGGTCCAAGGGCAGAGCCCCTGGATGGGGTCGAGCTGCTAGGTCAGCTTGGAAAAGTTTTGTTTTCATTAACGGTCCATTACTAAAATTTCATCAAAACCAAATTTTTATTAAATACTTAAGTGATAATTTTATTCTGGGTAAGCATCATTCGCTACCTCATTCTTTATGACGAATGGTTCCATTCGTTATAACGAATGGTTTGATCTGTGTCTTATCGAGACGATTGAATGAATAACGAATGAATAAGACCATTCGTGACTTCTTGAGAGGAATGAGAGGTTCATTCGTTACAAGAGCATACGCGTTCATCTTATAACGAAAGGTATTATTTGTTGTCTTATCATGACGAATGAATGAATAACGAATGAGTATGATCATTCGTGACTTCTATAAGATGAATGGGAGGTTCATTTGTTGCAAGAACACACAAATGTATCTTATTCGTTATGACGGTTCAACGAATGACCAACCATTCGATTATCATAATGAATAAGCATTAGTAATATCCACATTTGACTCAGTTTGTCAAAGTCAAAATTGTCAAGAACATAAATGGTAAACACGCACTAGATTTGCAATTAACCCATGAACCACGATGAAATAACACAAAATTGGCATCAGTCGACTCGTATACTCAACGCCTATGAACCCCAATCAACCAAACACTTAAACGTTAAGTTTTAATGGTGTATTTGATCGATTTTATAACCGGTTATTTGCTTGATTAATTAACCTATCAAATGATAATGAATTTCAACGAGAATCATCACGTTTGATTTGTCTTTGCCTAATCTCAATCAATCAAAAGAAATTGATTTTAAGAGTTTATTTTTGGTATAAACAAGGTGAACGAGCCGAGCATAAATGAACTAGCTTTTTGTTATAAAACGTACCTTAGACGAATCGGTTTCACGGACACAATCTAGTCTTGGTGTATGTCTTGCTTGTCAAGATGGTCTAACACCCAGGAGCTCGGGTCTTTTCCTTCGGATCTTGGTCCGAGATAAAGGAGGGTGTTTGTGTCACACCCCCTTCTAAGGCCTAGGAGCGTGACCCAACAGTTGGTATCATTATTGTAAATATATTAGAGTTACGTTAAGTTGTGGAAGACTTATAAAACGTTAAGGATCGAAAGTGTAATATATATATATATATATATATATATATATATATATATATATATATATATATTCAAAAGACGGGAATTATAAAACACCCGTTTAAGTTGTTACAAAACATTTATGTGTTTATGATTACAAAACCACCATATATATATTAAGTTCATAAAAAGAATCCGAGCCATCGGATAATCAAAGAACTTCGTCACTCCAAGTGCTAAACTTGTTCACCTGCAAAATGTAAGAAAATACGTCAGCAACGAATGCTGGTGAACACGCTGATGCAAAATAATATCTTTTACTTTATTACCCCTCGAGACTATGCCTGCCTCGGCCCAACGTGGCTTAGGAATAACAAAGTCAAATAACACATTATAAGCTAGAGCCTCTACGCTAGGTCACCTTAGCAAACACCGCAGCGTTTGACTTAGTTAAGTACTCATAAATATACACAACGGTCGTACTCCCTGCAGGAGAGCGTCCTACGACCAAGGGTGGTGCGATCATGCCCATACATCGCATAGTACCCCTTATGTAAGGATCCAGACATATGTATACCACAGCCTGAGGGCTAGATTTATACCCATAGTTATAACGGTTTTAGGAACACGTAGTTCCTTGTAAACAATTTCACATAACAAGTTGACTTATTTTGAAAACAAGTTTAAAAGTTTGGGGGCGTATTCACTTTGTCTCTTTAGGATCGGCTTCACTCACCGTCCAAGAGTCTTGCCCTTTCTTTATCTCGCACCTATAGTACGAGTATAAATATTTGTTAGTCGGATACACGATCCGGCTTAAGACCTTTAGTCTTATATCTCAATCCTCGATTGAACCTTTAGTTCAATTCTTATTTACTTGAAAACCTCTTGTTTAAAAGTAAATTATAAACCTTTAGTTTATATTAGAAACCCGACGTTTCTTCTTCTCCAAGAAACGTAATTATTTTCTTTATTATTTAAGAATACTCTTTATTCATTAAATAATATTTCACATAACAAAGAATATATACATATATACTTACACACATATATATGTTTATCACAATATTCAATATCATCTTTTCATTCATTTCTTTGTTATGTTTATTTCTCTTTTAATCAAGGTATCGAGCATAACCTCGACTTAAGGCTTAAGCCTTGAATATAATATTAAATTATATTGAATTCGTCATTACGCCTAACCTTAGTTGCGTATGGAAACTCTAGGGACTCGAGCAGCACTCTGATGCCGCTTTTCTTTTCTCGACACGTCGATTGAGGTACGCCAAATCTTCAACACCCATTGGCACGAACTTCAAGACTCATTGCCAAAACACTTCTTTGGTATGTGGGTGGAGGGTGGCACAATTTTAAGGAAACGTTGAACACAACAAAAGATCGAGACACGCTTATCGAGGTATTATGGCACGTTTATCGAGGCGAATTGTTTATACAACTTTAGGATTCTAGTGAGAGAGTAGAGAGAGGTGAGAGCTATTGTTGGATGAGTGAAAATGAGCAGCCCTTGGCTGCTATTTATAGACCAAAAATCGGCTCCCATCGCGGTACGCGATGGGTGCCTGGACAGACCTATCGCGTACCGCGATATAGGTTTGTCGAGTCACTGGTATAGGCTTGCCACGTGGCGACACGTGACATCCGTTGCGACACGTGGTGACACGTGGCAGCACATAGTGCCACCGTGTGCCACGTGGCACACGTGTCACACATTGTCAGACACCCCAGATGGGAGTCTCTTCTGACTCATCGCGTATCGCGATGGGTCAGGAAAACCAAATTTTCATTTTTAACCCTCCAGTTTGGATTTTGGCAATTTCAGTCCCTATACTTTTAGAAAGTTGATACTTTGAACTCGAAATTTTCACAGTGTTACAGTTTGTGTGTGTTTTCGAGAGTGTATGGTGGCTAGAGGATAAGAATAAGGGTTTTAGGAAAGTTTTGAGGGGAGGGGGTTATATACCCTTAACCCATGGACCTAAGGCCCATCACCATCCCTTATTCCATACTCTAATATGTTATTTATCTGAACTAAATAATAACACATTATTAAATAAACAAAATTTCTTTTATTAATATCAAAAGTAGGACGTTACCAAAATATGATGAGAGAAATTAATGCTCACGATAACAACACATAAGAGGTCATAAGAAAGTCAAACGCCGATGGAATTGGGAATAGTATTTTTATGTATTTTATTTATTGAATAAAGAGTTGTTTCAAGTATTTATATATTTTTAAATTTATAATCTATGTGGTTTTATCTATTTTGATATTTGAACAAAATATTAATCCATTTTTATTTGTTTAATTGTAATTAAAAAATTAAAAAAAATCAAAAAGAAGAAAATTATTGAATAATAATTGTTGCAGAATTATAAGGAGAGTAATGACTACACTTATATTTCTCAAAATGTTTAAATGTTTACGACGTCAAATAACTTAAAATGCCTGGATGCAGGACATTATGACTATGGATGGTCTAACTACACCATACTCTAGTTTCTACCATCACCTTAACCTACTAGTATTAATTAGAGTTGATCAAAAGACTTAATAGAACTTAGAGGCTATTTGATAGTCTTTTAGTTGTCAAGAGGTAACTTTAAGTCTTAATAGCTAAGAAGTAACCTTTTAATGGTAGCCTCTTAAGGCTGTACTCTTAACCACTTAAATGTTATAAATTATTAAAGGGCCATCAAACAACCCGTTAATTTTCATCATTTAATTTTTTTTCTCTCTCCTTTATAAACTTTTATGGTGTACTTATTTATGATTAATTTTTGTGATTCAAAACTATAAAAATGTGTGTTTACACATATTATAATATGACATCCAAGAGTTTGGTCACAGTGGTTTCATATATTATGGTTCGTAACACTATGGAAATTTAGTTAGCTATGAAAGTGGCACTGTGAAAATGAAGGTGGTTTCATATATTATGGTCCGTAACACTATGGAAATGTAGTTAGCTATGAAAATGATACTGTGAAAATGAAGCAGAAGAACAGATCGATGGAAACTAATGCACATTTTTATCGAGTTGGTTTCTAAAATAAAAGGAAAAAATTTATAAATCTATACGTGATTTTATTTACAACGACATAGTTTTAATGGTATCGCATATAGCTTGGATGTCTGGCATCCCATATAACTTGAATGTCTAGCAGCCTATATGTTTTTCCTCATATATTTAAAATACATGTAAAATTTAACATGTCATAACGTTAGAAACTTGATCTAAATATTTTTGCCATATCGAGGATAATTATAACACTATAAAAAAGGCCATTTAATGGCACGCATGTTTAATGTCATTTAACTTTTGTGCCACTAATATCGGTTTTAGTGGCACTTTTCGTGTGCCATGCTTGCTTATAACACATTTGTAGTGGCACTTAGTATAATGCCAGTTATGAGTACTTAATTTTATGTGAATTATTTTTAGTAACTATATTGTATTGGTGATATATCGGTTATTGGTCACTTGGTAAAACATCAGTTCAAAGTATTGGTCATATATTGGTCCTGACATTATCAACAATATTGACCAATATATTACCAACATTTCTAATATCGTGTTTTAAGTCTTAATTCTCAATTTTTAGTATTTAATGTTATTATTTTAAGTCTTAATAAGTTTTCACTTGCTATAGTTTGTTAGTGTTTTACTTCTAGTTAATCATTTATATTTCAGTTGTTTAAAGTAGGGGTGTGCACGAAACCGAAAAAACCGAACCAAAATAAAATAACCAAAAAAACCGAACCGAAAAAACCAAACCGAATTAGAAACCACAGTTCGGTTTTTAAACATTAGAAAAAACCAAAATATTGGTTTGGGTTCGGTTTTGTATGTTGTTAAGAACCGAAAAAACCGAACCGAACGAAAATAACCAAAAAATTGAAATAACCATAATATCTTAACCCTAACGATTTAAACAATATATACCGATGACTATTTGTTTAGTTTTAACATATGGTTAATAACAAATATGTTTGGTTTCTACATACGGTTAATAACTAATAATACTAATACTTTTTAGTTTTGATATTGAATTTTGAGTTTTAACTAATAATACTTCTCATGCATTTGACCCGAATTCATGGGTATAGGTCTCACTAAATCCAAGTAGTCCTTAAACGGGTTATAACATCTCATTAAATTAAAAGTTAATCTCACCAAATATTTGATATGAAAATCATATAAAATAGGGATACACTAAAAATTAATATCTGATTAAAAAAAAAGAGAAGATATTATTTATAATTAAGAAACAATTTTATAGTAAAAAAAAATTAACTGGGTCATGAGTCTCACCAAACCTATATAGCTTTTAAAACAGATTATAACATCTCATTTACTTGTGGAAACTCTTTCATCATCAAATTCTAAGTATATTATTAATTTTCTTACAATAAAGAAAATTATAATTCAAATGAATTTATTAAACGAGTAAACTGTGGTTTTTTCAAATCTGCGGTTTTAGTCCAATAGTTTCAAATTTGCGATTTATGTCCATGTGGTTTCATTTTACTTGCAATTAAACTCGACCTCACTAACCCCATTAAGTATGGTCGTTAAATCCATCATCGTGTCATTAATGTAAGGGGCATTTTTGTCATTTTTCCCCAAATAAACCTCATCCCTTCACGTGAAAGGGTTGCGAATTAGGACTGAGGTTTTTTTGGGAAGAAAATTGACAAAACTGCCCCTCTCGTGAGGGTCACACTATGGGATTAACAACTAGGCTTAACGGGGTTAGTGCGGTCGAGTTTAATTGCTAGTGAAATGAACCCACAGGGACGAAAATCGTAAATTTGAAACTATTGGAATAAACCGCAGATTAAAAAAAACCGCAGGGACGAAAACCACAGTTTACTCTAATTAAATTAAAGTTTTTTTTTGCATAATTTTTTATTAGAGGATTTAACTTGTATGAATCGCTATTGGTTTGAAAACAATAATGAGAGCCGCTTTAGTATGTTAAAAAAATATATAAAAATATTTGAAACGAATAATATAAAACAACCCTGTAACACGATGGATAAAAGCTAGTATTACGAGTAAACTGCGGTGTTCCTCCATGTGGTTTGTCCAAATCTGTGGTTTTAATCCAATAGTTTCAAATATGCGATTTTCATCCTTATGGTTTCATTTCACTTGCAATTAAACCCAATCCCACTAACCCCGTTAAGTCTGATCGTTAAACCCATCAGCGTGTCACTCACGTGTAGGACAATTTTGTCCTTTTTTGCCTCAAATATACCTCAACCCCTCACACGAGAGGGCTTGCGAATTAGGGTTGTTGGGTTTAGTGTGGAGGCTCGATTGTTTTGGGTCCGGTTCAAGAGTACTACGGAGAGCAGGAAATTAGAAGATCAAATGGGTTGGCCCACTTTGTTTTAATTAAAGCACATATTAGTTTCTTGATGAACAAGTAGAAAACCCTAATCTTTTATATATATATATATATATATATATATATATATATAGTCTTGTACTTGTAATTCCTCATCACGAGTGAGGCAGAAAGCAATAATGAAAGTATCCTGGTTGCAATCCATGGACGTAGGTCAGCCGACCGAACCACGTAAACTTTGTGTTCATTTATTGCTTTCGTGTTTGTGTTCGGTTTGTGTGTGAGTTTAATCCTAACAAGTGGTATCTAGAGCTTAGGTTTGTTTCACACGAAGAACTCGTTGAACCGTCTCTTTCATTTTCGCCAGACCAGACATCAGAGATTGGGTTCCGTCACCGGTTGGGTCATCTGTGGCGCCACTGAGAAGAGAAACGAGATTGCTGGCTAGGGTTCCTATCTCAGCCGCCGCCGATCTGCGTTTTGCTGGTTCTGTTTATGTATAGCTTGAGATCCGAAGATTGTCAGATCATGTTTAGGCAGAAACAACGTGGTTGTGAACAAGAAAGACATTAAGGGCTTGTTGGACTAAGAATTATTGGGCCGTGAAAAAAAAAGAACAAGGCAGGAGCCTAGTTTATTTTTCCTAAAGAATATTTGAGGTTAATTTTCTTTTGAAAGTCCCCACAAATTTAATTAATTGTTTCTAGTTTTTGAACCTTAATTTGTCCCCACGTGAAATAATAGAAAAGTCAACTACAAGGAACCACAAAAAAATTAATCACCAAGCAAGAAGTCTTATTCAGATTGCCGGGTGGTTTCGTTTTAGCAAAGTACGAGCCAAGAACAGTTGAATCAAAGTTCTATTTTTCGTTGAAGAATTGTTGTTAATCAGAAGAAGCGTTAAAGAAACGTAGACCGCGTTTGTCAGGTTTTATCGTTTCAGTTAAAATTTTAGTTTTCTGATTACAGTTCGTTATTCCGCTGCGTTTAAATAGGTTGATTGTTTAAAAGAGTTCAGTAGAACAACCGTTAAGTTCAGGCCCTTGCCATTGTTGTGTCTGTATCTACTTTTATCCAGTTTTTCGTTTTAGTCATTGTCATGGCAGAAGGCTGAAAGGTTAGAAGTTTGATGGTAAAGACTTTGGTTGGTGGAAAATGCAAATGGAGGATTGCTAGTTCAGAAGGATTTGGACATGGTATTGGGTGAAAGACCAAAGAAGATAAAACCAAAACAGTGGGAGACTTTGGATAAGAATGCCAAGACAGTTATTAGACTGTCGTTATTGAAGGATGTTGTGTTCAACATCTTGAAGGAAACCACAGCGCGTGGGATAATGAATGCTATCTCTAATATGTATGATAAGCCTTCGGCAGCTAATAAGGTTTTCCGAATTCGTGAACTGGTGAACACGAAGATGAAAGAAGGAAGTCCAGTTACAGTGCACATCAACAAATTAAACTCGATTTTGTCAAGACTTGGTTCAGTTAGTATCAAATTCGAGGATGAGGTTCATGCTCTAATATTGTTATCATCCTTACTTGATAGCTGGTCAGGGACTGTTACAACGATTACCAGTTCTACCAGTGAGTTCACTTTTGATGGGATTCGGGATCTTATTTTAGGCGAAGACGTCCGACGAAGAAATCCAGGTGAATCATCAAGTGATTTAATGTATGTTGGCAGAGGAAGGAAAAATAACAGAGGTAGTGGGAGTGGGACTAGGAAAAGGAGTCGGTCTAGGACTCGGAAAGATGTGTTATGTTGGAACTGCAATGAAGCGGGGCACTTTAGGAATTAGTGTCCAAATGATAAGAATGAAAAGAAAGTAGTCAACACTGCAAAAGAATGCTCAGAGGATGAGTTTTAAGGGTTATGGATTCTAGTGCTTCATTTCATGCTACCCACAGTAGTGAAGCATTTCAGAATTTGAAGGAAGATGATTTTGGTAAGGTTAGACTGGCGAACAATGATGTTCTTGATGTTACGGGCATGGGGGACATGAATTTAGTTACTTCAGCCGGTACATGGACCTTGAAGGATGTTAGAGTGATTCCAAGCTTAAAGAAAAAGTTGAATTCTGTCTGGCAGGTGGATGAACAGGGACATGAGGTTAAATTTGAGGACGGGCAGTGGAAAGTTGTGAAGGGAAATTTTGTCATCGCTCAAGGAAGAAAGAGGGGTTCATTGTATATGGTCAGTTTATCGTCTAAGGGAGTGACTGACCCGGTTCAGAAGAAGATCAAAGTCCGGTTCACAGAGTCTCGTGGGCAAAAGAAGGTTTGTTTTACAGGAGACAAATCCAGAGTCACATGTCAGATTCAGGTTGAACGTGCTAGAAGAGGTACAAAAAAATCAATCAGAGGTTTTCGTGGCAGTGGGAGCACTGGCAGCAATCAGTCAAAGCTTTACCCAAAGTTACTAGACAGTGGCTTAAGAGAACCAGTATTTCAACGGTTAAAGTCTCTCCAGAAGATTACATGCTTACTATGGAGAGTGTTGTTTGTTCTCAAGGCTTTCCAGGTTTTGACAACTCTTGTAAGTGAGTGCCGGTAGGCACAGAGAACGAGTCGGTGGTAGTTGTAGCCATGACTGATATGTTGGAGCTCGAGGGAGCTTCAACGGGCGTTCAGGTTAACTGATAAGAAGGCAAATGCAACTAGGAAGACGAGGAAGATTACAAGAGGTACAAGTAATCATCGGTAGGCAGTTTGAATATTATCAAGCCTCCAAGTGGGAGATTGTTGGGTTTAATGTGGAGGCTCGATTGTTTTGGGTCCGGTTCAAAAATACTATGGAGCAGGAAATTAGAAGATCAAATGGGTTGGCCCACATTGTTTTAATTAAAGCCCATATTAGTTTCTTGATGAACAAGTAGAAAACACTAATCTTGTATCTATATATATTTAGTCTTGTACTTGTAGTTCCTTATCACGAGTGAGGCATAAACCAATAATAAAAGTATCCTTGTTGCAGCCCGTGGACGTAGGTCAACCGACCAAACCACGTAAATTTTGTGTTCATTTATTGCATTCATGTTTGTGACCGATTCGTGTGTGAGTTTAATCCTAACAAGGGTTAGGGTGTATATGAGGAGGAAAAAGACAAAACTGCCGCTCACGTAATGGACACGCTTATGGGTTTAACGACCATACTTAACAGGGTTAGTGGTGCCGGGTTTAATTGCAAGTGAAATGAAACCACAGTGACAATATTTGAAACTATTGGACTAAAACCGCAGATTTAGATAAACCATTGGGACGAAAACCGCAATTTACTTATATATATATATAGGATCAAGATCATAAGAGAACCTTTTTGAAATTGAGAACTATAAGAACCATTTTGGACCACAAAAAACTAAAAAATAAAATAAATCATAAAATTAAAAAAAACACAAAAATGAAAAAAGAAAAAAAACAAAATTCATATTTTATCATCCCGGTTTCATAAAAAAAAACTTGGTTTAGCTAAATTATATACACATATGTATAATATATACATACATGTACATTTACATGTTTTTTATACACATATGTATAGTTTAAGATAAATGATATTGTACATATGTGTATATTACGTAACTAAAGATTAAATAAAATTATACATATGTGTATAATACGACGTTTTTTTATTTATTTAATGAAACCGGAATGAAATCTAAGAATTTTGGTTTTTTTATTTTTTTAAAATTTTTGTTATTTTTTGTTTTATGATTTTTTAAATATTTTTTTAAAGATAATTTTAGTGATTTAAAATGATTCTTAAAGTTCTCAATTTAAAAAGGGTTCTTTTAAGATCCTTACCATATGAAAGTTATGTGGTGTACTAGAATTAAAAGTCAAATGATATTTGTTTATATCTAACTGGCCATGTGGGTATCGGATTTCAGTCGTTTGATGGCTACTAGAATTAGAAGTGTAGGTTTGTGTTTTTTTTATAATAATCAAAAGTCAATTGCCATGTCTATAGGTATCTTGTCACGTGGGCATCAGACCTTAGTTTGTTAGATCGTGTTCACACATAATTCGTAATATTTAATGAAAAGCTAGATAATCTAAATCATTAAGAATTAGAAGATTAATGAAAAAACATAGATTAATTTTTTTTTGAACGACCAACTAAGTAACGCTGGGTACTTTTTACGTGGCCCTCATTGGCCAATGGTAGCCCGAGCCGGCCACTATTCCGGACGGACGAAGCCCCTAGCGGTCCATCCTATTGAGGGATTTACCGGATAAAACCCGACCTTCACACCCTCCTAATGGCAGACAGCGAGGAGCCGGTAAAACCGGGTGAGATCATCCCTCATATCTCCCATATAAGTTGGTGATAGTGAGGTTTGAACCCCCTACCTCTCACTAGTAAAGAGAATGCTCTACCATTGAGCCACGTCCAACTTATAAAAAAAACATAGATTGTTGTTTTGTATATGTAAAACTAGTTTAATCAAGAGTTTATTTAGGTTTTTTTTAATCATTTTGCTATTTTTTGTAATGATGTGTTTTAGTTTTCAACGGAGTTTTGTTTTGATTTAATACATATATATTAGCTTGTTATGTTCATTATATTTTTTTTAACGTTTGAACTATTTTAAATGAGACTGGTATATTATATTTTTCGTTTATAATATTGTAAACATATTATTTTGGATTTCAATTTAATTATAACTCAGGTTTGTATCAGAGAGTATTAACATCAAAAACTTAATCATGCATGCTTTTATAAATTGAAGTTAGCATAGTGTGTTATAATTTGTCACCAGTAACAATCGTTCGAGGTCTGGAGTCAAGGTTGGCGTGGTGGTGGTGTTATGAGTAACGAGGATGAAAATGAGTTAACCCATATAGAGTTTCATAAATAAAGAGGAGGTAACTAGCAACCAAATATGAACTGATGGCTGACTAACCAGTGTTTATTTGGCGATTCAGGAGAAATCCAACAAAAAGGGACGTTTGATGTAGGTGATGATGGTGGTTGGTGCATGAGAGGGGAGGTTGACGATGGTGGGTGGTAACCGGAAGTTAACAGGTGATGGAGAAGAAAGACCGGCGACAAAGTATATATACGATATAAATTAAATTAGAGTTTGCTGATGAAATGATTTCAAAAATAAATGAGATGTTATAACTCGTTTAAGGGCTATCCGAGTTTGGTGAGACCAATGACTCGCGAAAATTATAGTTTGATGATTAAGGGGTTTCACAAATAAATGCGATCTCATTTAAGGGCTATCCGGGTTTGGTGAGACTCATGACTTGTGAAGATTATTATCTGATGATGAAATGGTTTCACAAGTAAATGAGATGTTATAACCACTTTAACGAGTATCTGGGTGTGGTGAGACTCAGTCATACCCACAAATTCGGGTCAAACGCATGAAAAGCCTCCAAATTACAAATAAAGTAATCTGGTGGCTTGAAAAGAGTAGGGGAGCGACTAGAGCGTAACACCTAGAATTTTAAGAGAGTCAATTATATATATATATGTATATGTATATATATATATATATATATATATATATATATATATATATATATATTAGATGTACTTTGTGGATTGAGTCGTTAGTCTTTATTACCTATACAATAAGTTTTAAGCTAAGAGACATGTAACATTTTACATCATTTAGTTTAATTGGTGCTAACTTTTGTGTTAACTTGAAGGTAAAATGACTAACCTACCATTGCTTTTAAAAAAACAAAAGAAAATTGAAAGGAAAAGAACTTGTGAAGCCAACTTAAAAAAGAAATTAATAGAATTTAAAGTAACTTTCATATTTCATTCTTTATACATACAATTTCTTAAATTGCATGATGGGTTCTTAATCATTATGTTTTATGTTGGACGAGGCCTGTAACACTTCGTTTTTGAAATTGTCACACCCGGCCTCAGGGACCTGGATAACGATAAATAAGTGGTACCGATTTTTTTAAATACATCATAATTGTGTTTTTTTAGCGAAAGTCTTTTATTAAAATAATCTCTTTTATAAAATCTCTGGTTTTAAAGACCCGACTTTTTTTAAACATCTCTTTGAGTCAAAACATAAATTACATTATAATATTATTTCAAATATCTAAGCCATTAGATAACATCTAATAACTATATCTTCAATCTTCTGTTCTATCTTTCTTGCCTTGTCTAACATTGCTGATTTTTTGTAAAACAGTTTTGAAAATACGTTAACAATATGCTGGTGAATCGTTGACTAACTCCAAAAAAATTTCAATTTTCGATAAAACACAATACAGTTTTCTGTACAGCTCAGCAAGGCATTTTCTCTATTCCCAGGGGCGTACCACTAACATACAAACACAAGTCAACATTATTTTTGGGAATTGTGCCCATAGGAAATATGGTTTTAGATTGACGCATAACATTACTACTACTTATCAATTATTTTTGGATCCAGACACATGTGCATTTAGTCTGAGTGTTTTTATTTTATATCTTGTATTATAACGTTTTATGAACGTTTTCAAACTCTTCAAGATAAATAGTATATTTGTCTTTACGACTCTAAGACAAATAACTAATCCATCTTTTGGAGTAAAATAAACCTGTTTAGACTCTTTTAAGTTAAACACTATAATTGTCTTTTCAGCTCTAAAACAATTAACATGTGCATCATTTCAGAGTAAAAATCAGTTTGACAAGCAATTAACATGTTTAAATATATCGATCTTTGAGTCAAAACATAAATTACATTAGAGTAAAGTGCCATTTTAGTCCTTGTGGTTTGGCAAATAATGCGAATTTAGTCCAAAAAATTTATTTTTTGCATATGAACCCTCCACATTTCCCAGTTCTTGCCAATTACATCCAAATCACTAACCCCATTAAATTTTATCGTTTAGTCAGGGCTAGACATGTCTTTTCACTATTTATTTATTTATTATAATACTTATTTCAGTGAACTGCGGTTTTCGTCCTTGTGGTTTGTCCAAATCTGCGGTTTTAGTCCAATAGTTTTAAGTTTGCAATTTTTCCCCTATGATTTCATTTCACTTGCAATTAAACTCGAATTCCCTAATCTCGTTAAGTTTGGTTGTTAAACTCATCAGTGTGCCTTTCACGTGAGGAGCAAATTTGTTCCTTCTTTATTCCCTTTTTCCCCAAATACACCCCAGCCCCTCACGTGAGGGGGTTGCGAATTAAGGATGAGGTTTATTTGGAGAGAAAAAAGACAAAATTGATCATCACATGAGGGGCATGCAAATGGGTTAACGATAAAACTTAACAATGTTAATAAATTCGGGTTTAATTGCAAGTGAAATGAAACGACAAGGAAGAAAATAGCAAATTTGAAACTACTGGACTAAAACTGCAGATTTTGACAAACCAGAGGACGAAAACCGCAGTTTACTTAAATAAATATTATAATAAAAAAAAGAGTGAAAAGACATGTCTAGCCCTGACTTAACGATAAAATTTAACGGGGTTAGTGATTTGGATGTAATTGGCAAGAACTGGAAAACGTGGAGGGTCCATATGCAAAAATTAAACTTTTTGGACTAAATTCGCATTATTTGCCAAATCACTTTACTCATTACATTATAATATTATTTCAAATATATAAGCCATTAGATAGCATCTAATGACTATATCTTCAATCTTCTGTTATATCTTTCTTGCCTTGTCTAACCTTACTGAATTCATGTAAAATAGTTTTGAAAATACACAAACGATGTGCTGGTGAATCGTTGCCTAACTCCAAAAAAATTTCAATTTTCGTTAAAACACAAATATAGTTTTCTGTATAGCTCATCAGGGCATTTTCTCTGTTCCCAGGGGCGTACCACTAACATATCAACAATATTTCCTGGAATTGTGCCGATAGGAAATATGGTTTAAGACTGACGCATAACAATCCTGCTACTTGTCAATTATATTTGGATTTAGACACATGTGCATTTAATATGAGTGCTTTTATTTTCTATCTTGTGTTATAACGTTTTATGAACGTTTTCAGACTCTTCAAGATAAACAATATATTTGTCTTTACGGCTCTACGACAAATAACTAATCTATATTTTTAGAGTAAAATAAACTTGTTTAGACTCTTTTAAGATAAAACTATAATTGTTTTTTCAGCTCTAAAACAATTAACATGTGCTTCATTTCAGAGTAAAAATTAGTTTGACAAACAATTAAACACCGCCACTAACTGACTACTATTGTTACTGTGAGTTACCACCGTAAGTCACCATCCCCCTCTTCCTTATATTTGTAATCATTTCCGAGCTCTCTTTCTAAATTGTCACTATATTTTGGTAGAAATAATTTCTAACATAAAATATGAAAACTTATATACAGGATATTGGAGTGGCGGCTAATAACCTTACCATCAAGTAATTATTTATGAACCTTAAGTGTTAAGTCAATGGTGGCATGAAGAATACTAATGTGGCATGTAAATATGGCATGTAAATTTGACAGTATCTATTGCTTTTATATTGTTTTAAGAATAACATCCCTATCATTTACTTTTATCATAGATATTTGACGGTCGGGTAAAAGTCATGTATATTATTATATTATGTGTTTACTTTTTATTTAAACTAGGATTTACACCCGTCGTTGCGGAGGGAGTAGTTAAGATGTGTAACACTCGGTTTCAACAAGTTTTATATTAGTATAAAGTTCAAAAAAAAACATACACTTTTGAATTGACTTGGAAATATGAGCTGTGCGTTACGCCGGGTAGTGATGAGCTCAGTGGCGACTTAGAACTCAAGTGTGAAAGGAAAGAAACTCTTAGGCTTTTTATCCCGCGCATGGTATTGACTTGGTATTGACAAATTGCATTATAAGTCATAGCAATAATGTTAGTTACAAAATGACGTAGAGTTGGTTTTGAGTACCAGTTACATAATATTCTAGCCCTACGTTGCTTTATATCAAAAGGTTGAGTAGGTTTGCCTGCATCTATATACAAAATGTGGCTTTAGTATAGTAGCTTTATGCTACAGCCTTTGTCTAAAAACAGAATCGCTATTGCCTTGTGTTCGAGAACCAAAACAATTGTTGACTTCTGCTAATCAGTTGTCATTGTTTGCGACATTCTCTTATTGCCTTTCGCTGAACCTGTTTACGAAGTGGTTCGGTTAGAGTTTGCTGGTAATGGTTATTATTTTGGTTTGGTGTAGTGTATACCTGCTGTAGTTGGAAATCGTCTTTGAACCTAAAGTTTTGGGATCAAGTGTTGCTTTAGGCATCAATTGAGGCATTTCTGTTTCAATGTATGATATGCACTCTTGATTCTCATCTATGTTTGTAGCCTTGGTGACGGTATGACTTCTAAAACGAATGGGTCACTACATGTTCAAGATCAATTCATTTGTGATTCAAATAATGCAACTATGAATCTAAAAAGATATCAACCGTGGATGTGAGTTAAAACCTAACACCTTGAACCAACATTTAACACAATAGAAAATTTCCGAATTAAATCAAACTAATTAGTGTTACATTGACAGAATTAGAAGTTCTTGTAAACTGTATATGAACTTTGTTATATTAAAAGGAGAATTAGATGGTGTTTACCTGCTAAGGGCTCGTGAAGTTGAAGTAGTGATCGGTTCTGTTGGCGTCAATAAGGGTTGTAAACTTTGCCCCTTTCCCCAGTTCGTGATATGATGCCTCGTGGTCCACTAACATGTTGAACCTTCTAGCTGTAACACAGACTTAGTTCGTTAACGTGTAGCATGCTTGTACCTTGATTATGTTGTCAAAGTGTGCTCCCTCGGTTAAGTTTGCTATAGCTTCAGTAGCGACACCCTTCATTAAACATTTTGTTTGTTAGGTAAAACAAAAGGTTATTGTCTGATACAATACATACTGAAGATGACTTACATGGGAGTTCACAAATAGGCAGCAAAAGCCATTTTGGTATTTTGGTATCCATTTTTTTAGAACCCTTATTTGTATCGTCTTAGGCTTTAAACATGCTTTGATAATGCAGATACTTAATGAGTCCAGCGCCATGTGGTTATCTGTGATTTTTAATTTGCGGGCTTTTAGTATAAGTGACAGCTATTGGCAATCCTAACCAAAGAAAGGCTGTAAAAGAAAAGAAGCATACCACATACACATACCTGATACTGAATGCCGAAGATAACAGAGAAAACCACCAAATTGACAAATGAAAGCTACCTACATTACCAACTGACAAATGAAAGGAAAACGCGCTAACATTTAAGACAAATATAGCAATCTGATAAAAATGTCAATGATAGAAAACATAATCTAAAAATTATTAATTAGCGAAACCTAAAAAACGTACCATTCAAACCGCCATGTGTATACAACAGAACGATGAAAAATAAATTTTTCACGAAACGATGCATTATCATTATCATTATCGTTATCATTATCATTAACATTAACCATTAATCATTAATCATTACCATTACCTTCATTACCATCATCATCATCGTACTCAGTATATCCCACCAATAGCAAAGCTATGGTAGAGTTTGAGAAGGGTAAGATGTAGACATCATTACCTCTACCTCATGGGGATAGAGAGGCTGCTTCCAGTGAGACCCCCGGCTCAATCATTACCATTATTATATCTAAATCCAAAAGAATTGAATATAAAACAACACCAATATCCACCAAGTGTGTAGTAAATTGCCTGCAAGAAACAGAAACATTTTTCTATGTAATGGATACCAAGATCAATTGGTGTTTTTTGTTTCCTTGTTTTTTTCTTTTCTAATATGATATAAGTGTTCTAAAAAAGACATTTGGACCAACACCAACATGCATATTAATAGTGTCAAATAACATTCATACACCAAGTAAAACCAAAATTTTGAAATTGGGAATACATAGACACACTTAAATCAACTTTCTAACATAAATTGGTGACAATAGTTGATTTATCACTGCATAATCTTGTTAGTTCACGGATAATCTGTACTGAGGATATGTTATCCTTTAGACGCTTCTGGATCAGTCATCATTGATAAGAGTTCCAGAATTAAGTCAGGATCAAGGATCCTCGGTATTTGTTATTACTAACATTGTTTCCTATGTGTAGGTTTAAATTTGATAGGTATAACGGTTGGAAGACCTGGTCTATCTATTATTTTTCTACGAGACTCATTCAGCACGTGGTCAAAAGACTTGGACGCAGCTAGTTGTTAGCTTTCATTTTTGTATTTAATTGAGCTTATGATCAGTAAGTTTAGACGACACGTTCATTAGCAATACACAGAGCAAAATACAGTAGTTAACACACACACACACACACTTAGCAATCTTGTATCACTGATCATAATCTCCAACCGTGTAACACCATTTTTTGATTAATAAAGAGGTGATAGACGATTTGTCATCACCACGGGTTTTTGTGCCGGCGATCCGACCAAGATCAAGGGCTTTTCCTCGCAATAAATCTCTGTGTTATTGTTTACAATCATTTCATAATCGTTATCATCATTCAAGCACTAAACTTCATTTTACAAATTTGGTTACATAATCCTTAATCGATTTTTGACCAAAACAATTTGGCGCCCACCGTGGGGAAATTGGTGCTTTAATCCAGAATATTTCTCATCAGTTTTCAACCTTTTCTACCTATATTACTACTAATGGCCTCTCAACAAACCCCTGTTTCAACCACCATGCCTTCATCAATTTCTCTCTCATCGAAGGCCTCGTTGTCGATGCCTCCTCCACCCGCAGGATCATAGAGGACCAGTGCTGCTGGAAGCAAGATGAAAACCTCTGTCTTCCAAGGCTCAAAGTCCACTGCTGCCGCTTCTGCGGTAACTTCTAACAATGATGTTTCTGCTATGTTTTCGCAGGTTAAGACGTATATGAAGCAGCAGAACAGGACTAACCAGAAGATCCTATGTGAGATAGAGGACTAAGAGGCCGGTGGAGGATCAGACTCCCTTGATGCAAGGCTCAACTTTCTCAAGGATCATCTATCCTTCAACCAGGGTCTATGGGTCAGCAAGCTCAAGGATCCTCGTTCCTTCCGCAAGGATCATCCATCCTTCAACCAGGGTCCATGGGTCGGCAAGCTCAAGGATCCTCGTTCCTTCCGCAAGGATCATCTATCCTTCAACCAGGGTTCATGGGTCAGCAAGCTCAAGGATCTTCGTTCCTTTCGCAAGGATCATCTATCCTTCAACCAGGATCCATGCGGCAACAATCTCAAGGATTCTCATTTCTTCAACAAGGATCATCCATCCTTCACCCAGAATCTTCTGGATTATTCCATCAAGGATCATTCAACTTTCAACCCCAACGATCCTTCATGCAGAGTCAAGGATCCTCAAGACTTCAACATCAGAGGTCGTCGGAGGTCCATGAGGGAGACATCATCCTGATGCAGCCATGGCCTCTGGTGGACCAACTACCTTGGCAGATGCTTCCTATCCTACTCTTCTGGTATGCCGACGTTCAACCAATAAATAAAGAACCCTTACAATCACATATCCTTAGAAATTAACCTTGGTTCCATGCAGGTTACATGTATCAATCAGGCCATGGTCAAGGAACTGTAGAAACTGAATGACATGATATCAAGCGTTCTAGGAGTGGTTCAATCCATTCCTGAAATTCCAGAAGGAAGCCACAAGCTATCAAGGTTTGCTCCACCAATATGCGATGCTTAAATCCCTAAGGGCTTCCAAACCCCTAATATGAAGGCGTATGATGGAACAACCGATCCAGAAGAGCATGTTGCTCAGTACAGGGAGAGAATGGAGATCAGCCCCATTCCGGAATGACTCAAAGAGGCCTACCTATGCAAAGGCTTTGGATCCACGTTAACAGGATCTGCACTTAAATGGCTGCTAAGTTTTCCTCTCTACTTTGTTACTTCTTTTTCACACTTAGTTAATTTATTCAATAGCCAAATTTCTTGTAGTAGAAATTTTGAAAAATTAACTAGTGATTTATATCGAGTTATCCAAATTCGTGATGAATCCTTCAGGGATTTTGTCACAAAGTTTGGAAGGGAAGCCTTAGAAATCCCGAATCTTGACATGGCTACGGCTATCGAGGCATTCAAGATGGGGTTACAAGAGGACTCCCTATTTTATGGTTATCTTGTATGACCCCATGCAGGACATTAGACGAAGTAAGGAACAGGGCACTCAGGTTTATAAGATTAGAGGATGATAAAAGGATCCAAGAACGGTTAGGAGCTCCAACAAAACAAGGGTCACCTGACAAGAAACAAGGATCCTAATCCAGGAACAACAATTGAAAGCCGTATTCAAAATTCTATAACCAAAATGTCCGAGCAGTCGAAGAAGAGGATGATGATGATGAAGATTATCCAAGAATTTTCGAGTATTGCTTCTCTGTTGATACTCATGGCTTAATATGTGCTATGAAGGATCTTGGAGAAAAAATCAAGATGGACTCGGAAAAATGAGAAGGCAACATCTTTCAAGGATAAGTCCAAATGGTGTGCATTCCATAAAGATTTTGGCCATTTGACCGACGACTACATCGGTCTAAGAAGGGAAATTGGGTATCTTCTAAGCAAGGGCCACTTCAAAGAGCTTCTAGGAAAAAAGAAATCCAGGATCCAGGATCCTAAATAAATTCCACAGAAAGTAGCTCCACCACCACCTGATGCACAAGTCATCAATTTCATCTCCGATGGTTCGGATATATGTGGAACCTCCTTCTCATCGACCAAGAGACATGCTAAAGAAACTAAGATGGAAAACAGAGAGCGACTTGTCATAACCACTACCCTAACCAATGACAAGAGAATCTTCTTCGATGAAGAAGATAGAACGAGCATCCAGGATCCTCATCACGATGGTTTGATTATAACTCTATTTATTGTTAATCATTATGTAAGTGGGATCCTAGTTGATGGAGGAAGTTCAGTTAACATCATTAAATATGATGTACTCAAGAAGATGAATATCCCAGATTCAGAAATCGTTCCCCGATCATCTGTACTTGTTGGTTTCAGTGGTGAAACTAAGAAAACAATGGGGGACATCAAGCTTCCTATATACATTGAGGGAGTGAACTCTTATAAAAAATTTTGTGTTATAGATAACTTGTCTTGTTGCAATGTAATTCTTGGCAGGCCATGGATACACGGAATGAAAGCTGTAGCATCTACTTATCAGTAGTGTATAAAACTACCAACTCCTTGGGGGGTAGTGAGAATAGAAGACGACCAAGTGGAAGCTAAGAACTACTATTCCTCGTCCATGAAACCGGAGGCTAAGCAAACTGTAGCATAGAAATGACAGCAACATCCTAGGAACGTGTTGGAGGCTCAAGAACAAGACCTGAAAGAAGTATCCTTGGACCCCGAGGATCCATACGTAAAAGTTTTCCTAGGATCCAGTATCCCTACTAAGATTGAAGAGGATCTAGTTCCTTTCTCAAGCAACAAAAATCTACATTTACCTTCAAACACTTCGGCATGATATGTATATCAAAAGAAGTAATTACTCATAAACTAGGCCTTAATAATAATATTAAACCCATTCACCAGAAGCGAAGAAAATTCGCTCATGAGAGGAATGAGATCATACAAGAAGAAGTTGAAAAACTTCTTAAGTCCGGTATGATCAGAGAGGTTAAGTGTCCTCAATGGTTGGCTAATGTTGTGGTCGTTTCTAAAAAAGAATGGAAAGTGGAGGGTATGTGTCGATTTCACCGATTTAAACAAGGCATATCCCAAGGATCCTTTCCCATTACCACAAATTGACTCCATGGTGTATGTAACAGCAGGACATGAGATGCTTACTTTTATGGATGCTTTCTCTTGATTTCAATAAATTTAGATTGAACCATCTGATCAAGAAGACACAACATTCATGACTCCTACTGGAATATATTGCTATATTACCATGCCTTTTGGACTAAGAAATGCATGTGCGACTTATCAACGCTTAGTCAACATGATGTTTAAAGACCAACTAGGGAAGACCATGGAAGTATATATAGACGATATGGTAGTCAAATCCAAGAAGGCTGATGATCATCTTAAAGACTTGGAGGTAGACTTCAACATCCTCGACCAGTATAACATGAAACTCAACCCATCCAAATTCCATTTTGGTGTTAAAGCGTGAAAGTTCCTTGGGTATATGGTCACTAAGAGGGGAATAGAGGCTAGCCTAGAACAAATAAAATCCACCATTAACTTGAAGTCACCCGCGAATGCAAAAGACGTACAAAGGTTGACCGGCAGGATTGCGGCCTTTAATAGGTTCATATCCCGATCTTCGGAGAAGTGTAAGGATTTCTATGGTATTCTTAGAAAGAATAAAAAGTTCGAGTGGACGGAGAAACATGAAGCTGCACTCAAAGCCTTGAAGGATTACTTATCCTCAGCACTAGCATTAATGAAGCCAACAGATGGGGAACCCCTATCCTTGTACCTAGATGTCTCGGGTAATGCAATAAATGCTGTTCTGGTAAAGGATCATGGAGGGGAACAATATCCTGTTTATTATTTAATTAAAAGTCTTCTAGATGCTGAAGCCAGGTACTCTCATTTAGAAAAATTAATTCTTGCTCTAATTATGGCTCGGTTTGACTCTTAATGAACCCTAACACGGTTGCATCAACCTCATGAAAATCCCTAACTTGGTTGCCCCTATTTATAATTTTCACTCAACTTAGCTAAAAAGAAACCTAATTACTCCTTTTAATTCTTATGCTTGTCCTTACACTCGGGCCAAACAACAATTTAGACAACAGACGGAACTCTATTTATGAAGGTACGCTGCTTCCTCGAACCATGTGTATAAAATTAATTTACATGTTGCTTCTCCGGCAGGTTAAATGTTTTTTATAAGATTAGGCAAGGGTTTGGCACACACATTTAGAGCATTCCCAGCTCATTCTTTAAAGTTGTTAAATCCATATAATTTAGGGTAAATATTGAGAAAACCATCAAAATCACCTCTCCAATCCATTCCTTATTATATGGATGAGTTATGTGGCATGACAATTAAAGTAAGAACCTAAATATATGGTCTCACTTTTGATCCATACCATATAATATATCAACTATCTCCCAATCACCAATTACTATATAACAAGACAAAAGAGAAAAAAAGAATGTATGGATATGAATAGGAATAGGAATAGAATGTGTAAGATTTTTGAAATGGTGTTTTTAGCTAAATTATAGTGAAAATATATGAAATGGACTGGGAGTGCTTTTAGTACATATTAATTATGATCTTTAAAAAGTCTCTCAAAGTTCTCGATTGGGTTGTCAAAAATTGACCACTCAAGTTACCAGCCAAATAAGTATGCGACTCGTGTATGCCTGGTAAACAAACAATATTCCCGAAGGACATTCCTTACCATGAAATGGCGCCATGGGGGTTTTTTAATGGCGGCGTTTGCAGACCAATAAAAAACTAAAACATATGACATCAACCAATATAGATCCATTGATTGTTGACGACTTTACCCGTTACATGTGAGTGTTCACTAAAAAAACAAACGATTAAGTAGTCGACCATATTAAGTAGTTCATTAAGAAAATTTTTTAATGGCGGCGTTTGCAGATCAATAAAATCCTAAAACATATGGTGGCAACCAATATAGATCCATTGATTGTTGACGACTTTACCCGTTACATGTGAGTGTTCACTATAAAAACAGAGGATTAAGTAGTCGACCATCTTAAGTAGTTCATTAAGAAAATTGAAAAAGAAATAGGAAAGAAGGTCAAAGAGATACGAAGGGGTAAGTTAACATCTCATGTGTTTCTTTCAAATCATTGAGCGAGAAGAAGTGAAAGTAGAACATGCAAGAGGAGATCGTCATAGGGTAGAAATTTTCACGAAGGCGTTACTGTTTTGGATAAAAATCTGCTAAGGATCAAGTATCCAAATTTGTAAATGTAAGGTAAGGTGCTAACTCGATAATAACTAATGTATAAGTGAAATCATGCTGAACTCAGTGATGTGATCACGAGGGAAAAAGCCCTTAACCAAGATAGTCTTACTTCGGTCAAAACTTATCAAGGTAATCTTTGGTCGAATCTCTTCGGTCAAGGATTAACTAAGTAATCGTTGGTCGAATCTTTTCGGTCAAGGATCAACAAGGTAACCTTTGGTCGGTGAGTATGTGATTATCGTGATCTCCGGCACAAAAAACCCCGGACGGTGAAAACTATCACCGTCGATTATATTGTTAATTAAAGGTGGTTACAAGTGTTGTGGAGATGATGATCGAGATTACAATGTAAACTAGTGATTAGAGAGAGTTTTTTGCTTTTGCTCTAGTGTGTGTGATGATCATATGTTTCCTAGCTCATAATCATCTCAATATAAATCAAAGATAATAACTTAATGGAGTTATTATTAATAAAGACTATTAACTAAAATCCCTAAAAATCCGCCTTTATCTTGAATATACTTGTAACAGCCACTTTGACCACGTGCTCCATCACTCAGGCTGCGAAATAGGTGGTAGAACTGGTCTTCAAGTCGTTACATATGTTATATATAATGATATACACAGGAAACAATCGTTAGTAAATAATAAGTACTGAGGATCCTTGATCCTGACGGGATCTAACTAAGGATCACTGATCCAAGAACATATGCCAGGATAACGTATCCACAGTGTCAAATTTCCGTGCACTAACAATTGCCCCAAAAATGGCGGTTGTGATAAGATCACAGCTGTCATTTTGCCTTTGAATTCAAACTTTCTGCAAAAACATATGAGATTTGACAAGCTGGATATAATTGTCACATATCAATGGAGTTTCATTGGGAACTTCCCTTCTGGCTGTATATCCTTTTTCCTGCAAATCCTGAACAACTAGTAACAGCTGTGTAACCCGGGTGGATGGTCCATTTTTAAATGGTGAAATCCGGGTTAAAGTTTTTTTGGTAATTGCAAAGAAGTTTAATAGATAGTATTTTTTAACTATCTGTTGATTGTTTGTTATTTTGAAAGTTTGTCTGATATAGCTTTAGACTTGTTGAAAGTTTTGAGAAATATTCTTTAGTAAAAAGTTTTTAGGATAAAATATCCTTGCAAAAATAAACCAGCATCTTAAATCCTTATAAAAATAGATTGAGAATAATGAATCCTTATATCTATGAAGATATAAACTGAAATCAAATAAGTGTAAACCGATAAACAGAAATCATACCGTAAGGTCTGGTTAGACCTAAGTTACCATAAGTATTGATCCTTTTACAATCCTTATAAAACTGAATTTAAGGATTTTGAATCCATAAGTATTGATCCTTCAGTGATCCTCAGAATCTAATTTATGATACCTGATGTAAATAACTTTTGATATTATCTGGGATTAGACCCAATAAACTGGGGACAAGCCCAAAAAATAAACTGGGGACAAGCCCGTGTAACTGGGGACAAGCCTGTGTAATCTGGGGACAAGCCCATGTAATCTGGGGACAAGCCCGTGCAACTGGGGACAAGCCCGTGTAATCTAGGGACAAGCCCGTGAACTGTTGTTAAACTGGGGACAAGCCCAAAAACTGGGGACAAGCCCAAACTAGGGACTGGCCCAAGGATACGGATGTTAACTGGGGACTCGCCCAAACCGGGATTTAGCCCAAACGTGAGTGACGTGAAAACCCCAAAACCTTAGCTAACATGAAAATGTTAGAAACCTTTGTCTTGAGATAACGTGAAAACGTTATAAACCGGTGGTATGGTACGTCTACCATAAATCGTAGGATCCTTCGTATAGCTGAAGACAACGAAATTGTCAGCCACTAAGCGTGTACTGGTCCCGCTGCCCTGGACTATACGTTGGATAGCGTGTGCTCCAGGCGAGAGTGTAGAAACTCTAATTTATAAGAAAGGTGAAAACCTTTAAACCTTGGAGGATATGACCATCGGGGGTCATATCCAATCGTGGGCTAGGCCAAGGAAAATAGCAATGTACCTTAAGCGTGACGGAGAGGTGGACAACCTCTTAGACATTGAATCTCTTTTTGAAATCTTCATTGTTACTTAAAAACTTGGAAAAGATAAATCTTAAGAATACATTATTCTTAAAATAATAAGAATATGAAATGAATAAGTGATCAGATAGATATTACCAATTTTAGGATCCTTGATCCTAGATGGATGCTTGATTTACGAAGGATACTAGATCCTCTGATCCTGATCAGAAAAAGTACTTCTTGAGGTGGATAGCATTCCATGCTCTTAGTAACCTGTTGCCTTCCATAGTGAGAAAATGATATGCCCCCTTTCCTGCCTCCGATTCGATAATATAAGGACCTTCCCACTTGGGTGCTAGCTTCCCATCTGCCGGATTGGTTGTGTTTTGGAAGGCTTTTTTCAATACCAAATCTCCTTCTTGAAATCTTCTGATCCTTATATTTTTGTTGTATGCCCCAGCTACCATTTTTTGATATGCTGCCATTCTGATCTTAGCTAGGTCTCTGAGCTCATCAACAATATCTAGATCTTGGAGAAGGATTTCATTATTGGACTCAGGATCACGGATTCTTGTTCTAGCAGTAGGAACCACCATTTCTGTAGAAATTACAGCTTCTGATCCAAACACCAATGAGAAGGGTGTTTGACCTGTTGCATTCTTAGGTGTTGTTCTATCGGCCCAAAGAACATAAGGAAGTTCCTCAGCCCACTTGCCTTTCTTGGATCCTAGCTTCTTCTTCAAGTTGTTGATGATAATCTTGTTGCTTGACTCTGCTTGACCATTGGCTTGAGGATGAACTGGTGTAGAAGTGATCATCTTGATGCCCCAACTGTCACAAAAGTTAGTGGTTCTTTTCCTGATAAACTCTTTTTCGCGTACTTGAACAAAAGCTTCTGCTTCTATCCATTTTGAAAAGTAATCAGTCATTGCAAGCATGAATACTTTTCCTCCTGGTGCCTTAGGTAGTTTACCCATAATATCCTTGCCCCACTTCATGAAAGGCCATGATGAGGATATAGGATATATAGGTTCTGCTGGTTGATGTAGGATGTTTCCATGCCTTTGGCAAGCATCACATTTCTTTGAGTATTCCATGGCGTCTTTCTTCATTGTTGGCCAGAAGTATCCTGTTCTTAGAATCCTAGAAAACAGAGCTCTACCTCCAGTGTGATTACCACAATCACCTTCGTGAAAATCTTTGAGCACCTCTTGAATTTCAGGATCCTCGATGCACCTCAAGTATGGACCTGCAAGAGATTTCCTATACAGGACATTATGTAATAAAATGTATTGTGATACCTTGAGTTTGAAAGACTTCGGATTCTCTGTGGCTGGAATTTCTCCATCTTGAATGTATTTTTTGATTGGGAGGATCCAGGATCCTTGGTTGTTTGAGGATGATGGATCCCAAAGTACGATTTTTTTGTTAGTTGTTATCTCCCCAACTTCTTGTTCTCCTGTTGCTGGCGAGAGTATATGAATGATTGGGATCCTCGTGTCTTCTGGAATCTTCAAAGATGAGGCTAAATTTGCCAAGGCATCTGCCCCAACATTCTCTTCCCTTGGTACCTGTAAAATGCTAAACAATTCAAAGGATTTTGCTAATTCCTTCACAACATCTAGATATTTGATTAGTTTTTCTCCTTTAACAGCATATGAGCCATTAAAGTGGTTAGATATCAATAATGAATCTATATATACTTGAAGATACCTGATCCTCATGCACTTAGCTAATTGCAAACCTGCGATCAGAGCTTCATACTCTGCCTCATTGTTCGTTGCTTGAAATTCACAGGCTATAGACTGGGGTAATATGCCCCCCTGTGGCGATTTCAGTAGGATACCTAATCCTGTTCCTCTTACGTTGGAAGCTCCATCAGTGAAGAGTATCCAAGGATCCTTGGTCTCTTCTAGTTGTTGAACCTCCAAATCAGCTTCTTTTTGCATGTCGCTACTGAAATCAGCCACAAAGTCCGCGAGTGCTTGTGACTTGATGGTTGTTCTTGGCTCGCATTGAATATCATATGCACTCAGTTTCACTGCCCACTTGGCCATTCTACCTGACAATTCTGGCTTTCTAAGGACATTCTTAACAGGATAATTAGTTCTCAAAATAATAGTATGAGTTTCAAAGTAATGCCTCAATTTAGTAGAAGTCATAATAAGTGCAAGAATTAACTTTTCTAAATGAGAAAACCTGGCTTCTGCATCTAGAAGACTTTTACTTACATAATAAACGGGATGTTGTTCACCTTCATGATCCTTCACAAGGACAACACTTAGAGCGTTTCCTGAGACAGCTAGGTACAGGTATAAGGATTCTCCATCCACAGGCTTCATCTGAGCTGGAGCTGAGGATAAGTAATCCTTCAAGGCTTTGAGTGCAGTCTCATGCTTTTCCGTCCACTCGAACTTCTTATTCTTTCTCAGAATGTCATAGAAGTCTTTGCACTTCTCGGAGGATCTTGAGATGAACCTGTTGTGAGCGGCTATTCTTCCCGTGAGCCTTTGGACATCCTTGGCATTTGCAGGAGATTTCAAGTTGATGATTGTTAGGACATGAAATGTCATGTGTATGTCCCCAGTTCTATCAGGATGGTTCGATATGAAAATAACGATCGTGAAACCAAGTTAACGGACTGAAAATGTCAAAAGAAACTGATTCGATCGAATCAGTGACTGATTCGATCGAACCAGGACTCATTCGATCGAATGAGATACTCATTCGATCGAATCAGTATACGATATATAAACGAAACTTAGGAAATTTCACAGGAGACAGCACACATTACACACAGTCACGAACCTGCTACTGCCGAAAATCCTCTCTGCCAATCTTCGTCGTGTCGGTCTTTTCCTCCGTCCCTAGGTGTCAAACCGTCTTAGGAATCGTAACCGTGCGTTGTTGATCACCACCGAATCGCCGTGTTAGAGGATTCCGCACTCTAACACGTTGCCCCGTGAATCGTTGGGAAACCGTGTCCCGCACCGGTCCGACAAAGTGGTATCAGAGCCACGGTTACCGCTAGAAAGGTCTAACAACCGATCTAGCAAGCCGAGCTCTTGATTTTATGCGTTCTGGACGTTAAAAAGTTGGTGTGTTCTTCGTGTTCTTCGCGTTTTCTGGGCTGGCGTTGAAGGAGTCGAATCAGTCCATTCGATCGAACGAGTTCCCCATTCGATCGAATAGGCCTATTCGATTGACTGATTCGATCGAATCAGTCTTCCCGCTCAAAAGTGTCAAATTCAAACGCCAGTTTTCCCGCCCATTCGATTGACTTCATTCGATCGAATCAGATTGTATTCGATCGAACTGGTTTTCCCGCTCAAAGTGTCAAATTCAAATAGCTGATCGAACCAGTTCTTCATCCGATCGAATCTGTTCTTCATCCGATCGAATCTGTGCTTCATTCGATCGAACATGTTCCAGACCAAAAAAAAAAAAAAAAAAATAAAAAAAATTTGCCTGGAACGCCCGCTTACACGAAAATTTGCCCAAGCCATTTTTATCAGTCGGGAAGTCTTCTGAAAAAGTTTGGCAAAAATAAAATTTTTTCGACAAAATTTCCGGGAAATTTTCGGTTAATTTTCGGGTCAGTGATGAAGATTTTTCTGGACATCCTATACAAGTTGATTACTATCCAGAAAAAGTTTGGTGACAGTGAAATTTTCACTGATATTTGCCGGCAAAGTCAGAGCGTTTAAATGTTTAATGGTTAAAGCGGCAAATTGGGGCAATGAACAAAGCACAATCACCTGAAGGAATTATCGTTTACAAGTTTAATGGATAACCCCTTGTTCATTGAGCTTCTACAGTGGTGATTGTTATAAGAACACAGAAGAACAGAGAAAAGTGATTACTGATGAGTTATTGTGGGGTAGTCAGGAGCATCTGACTATTTATGGGCCAACCAAGTTTAATTTATTTTCCGCATTCTGAAGATGTCATCAGTGGAGATTAAGGAGGATCAAGCAAAAGAGTCAAATGTTCCTCAATCATCTCCAAGTTCAACAATTCCTGCAGAAGCTGCTACTGTTGAAGAAGTCAACGAAGTACTGTCAAAAGCAACTTCTGCATCCTGTTGAAGAATGGTGATTCGCAATCACGAAGTTAATGATGTGTCTTTGTCTCCGATGATGAATCTGCATACAAACTAATCTGTTTAGGGGGAGTAGCTGTGAATCGGAAGCCTCATCAAAGATTGCCCAATACATTATTAAGTCAGCGGAAGACGATATGAGCTTACACGTCTATATATTGGGATACACGCCAACGTCTGAGGGGGAATTTCTATAGTTGGTTGTTTTTAAACAGATTGTTTTGTCTGAAGATGTCAGCAATGGAGAACACTTTGCATCATTAACCGAGAGTTCAGTCTAAGGGGGAATCTTGCTGCAATGATGGTATTCTTCAACGTGATTATCAAGATATAGCAGAAGATTTGACTGAAGATTGCAAGAGGTGTCTACAGCAATTCGCAAGCAACGTCCAAGGGGGAATATGTTGGTGCACATTGTGTGGCCGTCGCTTGGCGAATAGTTTAGAATGTTTATGTTGTATGCTGTACACCTAGGTAGTGGTTCACGCTGAAAGTGATCCATTTGAAAGAGCATTTTCAAATGGATACTCATTCGATCGAATGAGTTTCTGATTCGATCGAATGAGTCTGCCATTCGATCGAATAGGACTCATTCGATCGAATGAGTCCTGACCGAATGGCAGCGGGTATAAATACCAGCTTTCAGGCGTGTTAAAATTGTCATATTTTGGTGTTTTGATCTTAGAATTGTGTGTTAAAAGTTCGAGTTTCGTCAAGAACGTTCTTCGCGTTCTTCGTGTTCTTCGTATTTTTGGTGGTTTTGATCCGTTTTTTGGTTGGTCTTAAGTTGTTTTTGTGTTAAAAGTCATATTTCGATCTTAATTTGCCTCTTGATCTTTCAAAATTCGTGTTTTTGATTCAAAATTCGAAAATCCGTCAAAATCTTCTAATTTTAGAATTTCCAGAAATTTCGATCGAACCAGTCTATTTTTGGAACTCATTCGATCGAATAGCCTTCCTATTCGATCGAACAAGTTTAAACTTTGACCGAATCAATTTTTTTCCCGCCGAGAATTACGCCTAGTTCATTCGATCGAACCAGATTTGTTCATTCGATCGAATTAGTCACCATTCGATCGAATAAGTTTTTTTATTCGATCCGCCGATTCGATCTTTGTCTTATTCGACTGTCAGAACCCATTCGATTGAACCAGAAACTCTTTCGATCGAACCTCTCAACCCATTCGATCGAACCAGATTCACATTCGATCGAATAACTTTCAGAAGATCAGATCTGTATTTCAGAGAGACATTCGATCGAACCAGAACACATTCGATCGAATAGGTCACTCATCCGATCGAATCAAACCCATTCGATCAACAGTTCAACGTTA
This sequence comes from Bidens hawaiensis, assembly GCF_021521415.1. Lineage (NCBI taxonomy): Eukaryota > Viridiplantae > Streptophyta > Magnoliopsida > Asterales > Asteraceae > Bidens > Bidens hawaiensis. The sequence continues at coordinate 42,396 of NW_027496932.1, read as the reverse complement.
AAGCAAAGAAACAAAGATGGCTGCAAGTTCGAGTACCAACAAGAGGATTCAATCGATTCTCGAAAGTGATTCTGAATCGGGAAGCTATAACAAGCCACCAAAGCTAATGACTTTAAACGATTTTACAACCTGGAAGACAAGATTTCAAATTCATATAACAGGTGTGAATCCTGGACTTTGGGAAGCTGTTCAGACAACTTGGGTGCATCCGACAAATGATGATGGTGAGACTTTGAGTTACTTTAGGCTGTCTGAAGATCAAAGGATAGCCTTTGATGCTGAGAAGAAAGCCTTCTCCAGACTGTCACAAGCACTTTCAAGCGATCTCTTCCATCAGTTTAACCAGTTTACAACAGCGTCAACTCTTTGGAACGCACTGGTTGAACGATGTGAAGGATCTGACTCACTTAGAGAAATTCACGCACGGGAGCTCAAGCGTGAATTTGATTTGTTTGGTCCAGAATCGGGAGAAGACATTGAATCGTTACTGTCGAGATTCTATCATCTAATGTCAGAACTCAAGTCCTATAATGTCAAAACAACAGGGACTGAAAAGGTTAGATGTCTTGCTCAAGGACTTCCAACCAGCTGGAACACCTTCCTGACAGTAATGAGAAGAAGTCATCAGCTGGAGACGATTCTCCTGTCTGATTTTATTAAAGAAATCAGACAAGAAGAGGCTGAACTAAGAGCCTCCTCCAGAAAACCGAGATCAACTTCTGACAAATCACTCTACATGTCAAAACCTCCTATGTCAGATTCAACTGATCATGCTCCGATGAAGACCGCTTTTGTCTCCTCAACGTCAAATCAATCAAAGGGGACTGAAACGAGATCTTCCGTCCCATCATCAACTTCTGGAAATTCAAGTACTAACTCCGGACCCAAGTCAACGGAGAAAGCAACGTTGAATACTGAAGGCTTGGGAACAGTAACCGTGGAGGTTGCCAAAGAACACATGGCAACTCTAGGCACGATAATTGAGTCCTACAGTTTAATGGTGGCGGGTAAGCTAGGAAATAGTCATCTGGACAGTGATGACTATGAACAGCTTGACGAAGATGATATGGAACGCATAGACATTATGTGGGCTCTTGGCAGTGCGTTCCGAAGGGCCAGAAAGTGGACGAAGAAAACAGGTCAGGCCCTCTCAATAAACAACAAATCCAAGTTCGGCTTTGATAAAAACAAAGTAAAATGCTACAACTGTGGCGAACTTGGTCACTTTGCCAAGGAGTGTTCGAAGCCAAGAAGGGAAGGTCACCAATATCCCTTCCGAACCACTTCATCATCATCCACTCCTGCTGAAGCTGCTGCAACTGTCAACCTTGAGAGACAACTGGTCCCTCAAAATCTAACCGCAGCAAACAACGTCAACATCAACAATGAAACTGCTCTTGCAGTTCAAGGGGATGAAGGCGAGACATGGAACTTCAGCATCAACATGGCTGATGTCACAATAGTAGATGGAAACTCTGAAACCGAGTCTGTTGTTTCCTCGACCAATGAAGAATATATTGTCGATGAACCAGCTGCTGAAGTCCATGAAGAAGAACCTGAGGTTGAAGTGGTATCTTTGGAGATTAAGGAGGATCACGATAAAGAGTCAAATGTTCCTCAAATATCTCCATGTTCGACAATTCCCGCAGAGGCTGCTAAAGTTGAAGAAGTCAACGAAGTAGAGTCTAAAGCAACTTCTGCATCGTTTCTGGAAAAAGCTGGGAATCTTTGCTTTGCATTCATGGCAGAGACATCAAATGCCAAGGTAAGTTCTAACCCATCAACTCCCAAACCAGAAAATGTTAAATGTTTAAAATGTGAATTGTATGAACAAGAAATTCAATCTCTAAAAGAGAGAATTGAAGATCTCGAGGCTTACAAACAAGCAGCCTCAAGATCTTTAATGGAACTGACTGACGCGCTTGCACAGAATAAGGCTTGGAAGCAGAAAGAGTCTGCTTTTAAAGAAAAGATTGATAGCCTTAAGCGTCAGAACAAGGAACTTGAAATATGTGTTCTGAATCAACAAGATTCTATCAATTTTCACATAAATAAGAATAATGTTTTGAAAAAAGAATTGGAAAACTTGAAAGCTGATTTTGAATCATTGAATTTCAAATTAAAAAGTTACTCAAATTCATCTTATTTATTAGAACACATCATTCCCGAGTTCCGAGGCAAAAAGGAAAAAGGCGTGGGATATAACTATGTCCCACCCCCGATCCTGAATCAATTTGCAAGCACACCAGGAGCTGTGCCGGATGATGAATCAAATGATTATATACCCGAGGACACAAACCAAATTTCTAAGTCTAAGGGAAAAGAAGTCATTGACCCGGCTCCTGAGTCCAAACAAAATGTTGTTGTCACAGACTTAGGTTCCACAACTAAGTTGGGCCCACCACCATCTAAGTCAAAGGCAACAACAACAAGAAATTCTCAGAAGAAAAAGTTTAATCCTAAATCTGAGAAAGTCTATGTGGAACATAGTACCCAGTTTGTAAAGGAGGGTAACGTTAATGAAAAACATAATTTCCCAAAACACCCTCCTAGACAAACTACACCCCAAAATGTCAAATCCAGGGGGTACTATGATAACAGACAAAACCAGAGTTATTTCTCTCCACCAAGTCAAAGGGGGAGAAACTACTGTTTTTCGTGTGGAGAGGTAGGGCATATAGCAAGATTTTGCTATAAGTACACGGATCCTAAGCAGTACATATCGACTCCGGATCCTAGGTATGCCAAGTCACCTCCTAGGAGGCGACCGACCATTGACGTTCAAGGTCAAGAACGGTTTCACACACCGAGGTCGGTTTCTCCTCGGAAACCTCAGCCAACCTCACCACACCAATCCCCAAACCCCTCAGATCCAAATGTTTCCACTTCGACAAGTGAAACTCAGTCTTCAACCATCTATCTCAAACATGTTGAGAAGAAGAATGACTTTTGGAAACCAAAGAAAACTAACACTGTTGACAACAATGTCAAACCAGAAAACAGTGTTAATGAGGGTAAATGGATTGAATTGTACATTCGTGATGAAAATGGAAAACCCAAGACCGTAAGGGCTTGGGTTTCCAATGATATTTAAACCCTTTTGTTTTTGTGTGCAGGTTGCTCTATATGATCCAAGATTCAACATGTGGATCATAGACTCAGGAGCTTCCAGGCACATGACTGGAAACATGAATCTCCTTTCAAGTGTCAGACAAATAAAAGGAGGTGCAGTTTCCTTTGCAGGAAATCAAGGAGGTTATATCACGGCCCAAGGAATTGTCTCTAATGGGCGAATTTCGTTTGAGAAAGTTAATTTCATCAAAGAGTTGGAGAACAACCTGTTGTCGATAAGTCAAATCTGCGACAAAGGTTTCAAAGTTATGTTTGACGACCGAGATTGCCACATCTTGGCTAAGGATTTCAACTTTCCTGAAGACAAGGTTTTAATGTCAGCTGCACGCCAGAGTGATCTCTACATTCTGGATATGGCTAAGGCAGGGTCATCGTCTCCAACGGCGACATGTTTTGTGTCCAAGGCATTCGAACGTGATACTGTCTTATGGCATAGACGGATGGGACACATAAATGTCAGGAACATGAACAAGCTTGTGCACAACAGACTAGTTGAGGGAGTTAATCTGAGAAGCTTTCGTCTCCCTGATTCGTGTGTGCAGTGCAAAGCAGGAAAGCAAATAAAAAGGTCCCACAAGTCTAAGAGTTTCCACTCGATTGATATTCCGTTGGAACTCCTTCATATGGATCTTTTTGGCCCAATAAGCGTCAAAAGTATCTCTGGGCACTCATACTGTCTAGTGGTTACTGATGAATATTCTAGATTCTCTTGGGTGTTTTTCTTGAAAGTAAAATCAGAAACGTTTGGATGTATACAACTGCTGGTTACAACTATTGAGTCTCAATACAATCTGAAGGTTCGAAGAATGCGGTCAGATAACGGTACAGAATTTAAAAATGCGAATGTTGAAAATTTCTGCAAAGAAAAAGGGATCGTTCAGGAGTTCAGTGCTCCATATGTTCCACAAATGAACGGGGTTGCTGAAAGGAAAAATCGTACGTTAATCGAGACAGCAAGAACAATGTTAGCCGACTCAGTGTTACCTGTTACGTTTTGGAGTGAGGCAATTGCCAACGCCTGTTTCACATTAAATCGGGTAGGCATTGTCAAGCGCCACGGCAAGACAAGTTTCGAGCTTCTTCAACGACGAAGGCCTAACTTAGAGCACCTGGAACCATTCGGAGCTCTTTGCACGTTACTTAAAAGGCACGTTGATAATAAGTTCGAGGAGAAGATTATCAAGGGTTATTTTCTGGGTTACAGCGTACCTCTCAAAAGGGTCTTCAACAGAACAACAAAATTAGTTGAAGAATGGTACCATGTCGATGTTCAACGCTACACAGAACCAGCCAAGGGGACAGGAGAAGACTGGTTGTTTGATTATGACAAATTGTTCAAGTCTTTCAATCTGTATGAGATTGCTATTCAAATGATGTATGAGGCGCAAAATGCACCTCCTGATGAATCTTTGCAATCTTCAACTCATCCTGGTCCGTCATCATCTTCCTCCACAGAGTCTAGCGATCAAGTTCAAGAATCTTCCGAATCTGAATCTGAAGATGAATCTCCAGCAGATGATATACAATCGGCACCAACTCAGGTTACTTCACAACCTTCATCGTCAAATCAAGAAGTGCCGAATGCAGATCAGCCTCTAACGTCTACTTCAGAGGCACCACAATCCGCTCCAGTTCCTGAGCCGAACTTAACTAACTTGGAACAAAATGTTGTCGTTCCTGACAATCCGGTTGTTAGGACTGAACGTGATCATCCACAAGACAACATTATAGGGGACATTCAACAGGGTGTCAAAACTCGTCGACAGCTGAATTTTGGTCTCTACACAGAAATGATGGAGTCAGGATCAGTTGCTCTTAATGCCCATGAATGCTTCTTAGCACAAGAAGAACCACACAGCACCACCGATGCGCTGAAAGATCCCAACTGGGTCTCAGCCATGCAAGAGGAATTATTGCAGTTTAAAAGACTTGGTGTGTGGAAGCTGGTGGATCTCCCCAAAGGACAGAAGAAAATTGGCACTAAGTGGGTACTAAAATGTAAACGTGACGATCGTGGAGTGATTGTTCGCAACAAAGCCCGCCTGGTGGTCCAAGGGTTTAGGCAAATTGAAGGCCTAGACTACAATGAGGTATATGCTCCGGTTGCTCGTTTGGAGGCAATCCGGATGTTCTTGGCGTATGCATCTTTCAAGAAATTCAAAGTATATCAGATGGACGTCAAGAGTGCCTTTTTGTACGGTCACATCGAAGAGACCGTATATGTGGCACAACCTCCAGGTTTTGAAGACCCATATCACAAGGACAAAGCCTATCTGCTCAACAAGGCTTTGTACGGTCTTCACCAAGCCCCGAGAGCTTGGTATAAAGAACTATCCAAACACCTTCTGAACAACGGGTTTAGAAGGGGAACCATTGACTGCACGCTATTCTCAAAAGAAAAAGAAGGAGATCTAATTATGGTACAAGTGTACGTGGACGACATCATCTTCGGGTCCACGAATAAAACACTTTGTAAGGAGTTCGAACAAGTGATGAAAGAAAAATTTGAAATGAGCTCCATGGGTGAGATGAAGTTCTTCTTAGGACTTCAAGTTGATCAAAAAGATTCCGGTATCTTCATTCACCAGACAAAATACGTCAATGACATCTTGAAACGGTTTGAGATGTTGAGTTCTTCTTCACAGGGAACTCCTTTAGAGGTTAATCACGGGATTAATCCTGACGAGAAGGGTGAATTGATCAATCCAACTCACTATAGAGGGATCATCGGATCTCTAATGTACCTGACTGCTTCTCGGCCAGACATAATGTTTGCTACGTGTCTCTGTGCACGTTACCAGTCAAAGCCGAAGGTCTCCCATCTGATTGCAGTCAAAAGAATTTTGCGTTATCTGAAGGGTACTCCAGATTGGGGTCTTTGGTATCCTTATGATGACAACTTCGATCTTCATGCGTATAGTGATTCGGATTATGGTGGTTGTAAACTCGATTACAAATCAACAACAGCAGGATGTCAGTTCTTTGGAAGCCGTTTAGTAACGTGGCAATGCAAAAAGCAGACGTCAGTCTCCACTTCAACATCTGAGGCGGAATATATTGCGGCTGCCAGTTGCTGTTCTCAAGTTATTTGGATTCAGCAACAAATGCGTGACTACGGTATTGAATGTTCTACTACTCCCATATATATTGATAATTCTGCTGCAATTTCAATTACCAAAAATCCGGTCCATTTTAGCAAAACGAAGCACATCGAAATTCGATATCACTTCCTTCGTGACTGCTACGAAAAGAAGTTAATCGATGTGATAAAAATCCCCACTCAGGAACAACGCGCTGATCTCTTCACTAAAGCATTTGATAAACCACGGTTTTTATATTTACTAGAGATCAACGGCGTTAAACGTATATCAGATGATGTTCCTGAAGATATCATTTAAATTGTTTTCATTTTTTCTTTTCTTAAAAATTTGAAAAATCCAAAAAGATTTTGTTTTTTATAAATTCTAGGGGGAGAAAGGTTTCAAGAAAAACCAAAAACAATATCAAATACAAAAACCCAAAAACATTAAAAAAAATTTCAAAATTTTGAGAAGTTGATCTTGTTACAAGAAAGGTGATAGTACACAGACGCTATCATACTGAAACATCAAAAAGATTTGTTATTTCTGTACAGCTTATTTTCATTTTTCTTATATTAAATTTTTATACATCACTATCGCTTAAAATTATGTCGGTTACCTCAGTTTGATGGACACATTTTCGGATGTGTTTTGGTCCTTACTTCTACTAGTAGATTATGAGGATAGCCATTAACCAGATGACTGAAAGTGATCGGGGCGGGTTTTGATGGGTTTTTATTCTTTCGCTGAAAAATAGTCGGTTATACTTAGTTAAGAAGGACACATACTCGTATGTGGTCGGTCCAGTTGATCCATTGGATCTTCAGGATAGCCGTTTACCTGAAGACTTTGACTTGATCGGGGCGAAATAATTTAAACGTTATTTTTTTTAAAAGACATTCATATATATTCAGAAAATGAGAAATTGATCCAACCTTGGAAAATGATAGATACACTGATTCTGTGTGCTTAACTAGTGAAGTTATTAGGCTTAAAAGGCTTTAGAACGGTCATTGTGTGTCATGGTAGCTTTTTATGGTGCGTAAAAGTAGATGTGATACAAACTAAATCTACTCGATTTTACGTGGAAACTCCTTAAGAGTTTTGTATGTCTTCATATATATCTTTCCGAATGATAGGCAGAAAAGCGATTACCCAGTCATACACGAGCCCATAAGTGTTCTGATTCCCGTAAAGATAGTGTGTGAAGAAACTGCAGTGATCCAGATTCGGGACTTGCAATTGTTTACTACTCTGAAGTCTATGTAACATTAAAAAAAAAAAAAAAAAAAAAAAAAAAAAAAAAAAAAATTACCTTATGAGTGATTGAAACATTCTAGAGTTAACAATGTCAAGACTTCTCAATCATGGAGTAAGAAAGAAAACGGGAAGCAGATGAAGACACTTACAACCTTAATCAGACACTATGGGTCAAGGTCAATTCGGGGTGACTTGGGGAAAGCCAAATACGCTTTGAGAATAGATAGGAGGCATCATAATCTCTGAGTTGTTACCCACTTAAATTTTGAGACATAATTGTGTTGGAATTACGTATGCCCGAGACACATAATTATACTAATGTGGCTAACTGTGTTTGATCCAAGTCGGGTCATACCCAATAACAAGCTAGACGACACCAAATGTATTCTTTTAATGATTTGATCATTTAAACGAATACCGAACACTACGTGTGTAGAAAATTGGTTTTCTAAACAAACACACTTGAGGATTTAAATAAATTATCTGGATAATTTGTTTATATAAATTAATTATTTAATTGGTTAAATAATTACATAAATGTATGTGCATTTTATAAAAATGAGTTTTATAAAATAAAAGGAGATGTTTTAAATGGTTAAAACAAAACAACAAAAAGAAAAAAAAAAAAAAAAAAGGAAAAACCGGCCACCCCATGTGGGTGGTGGTTTTGGTTCAACCAAATGTTTTGTCCTTTTGTGTGGACCATCTCTTTATACTCCACCATTCACAAGACATGCATTTTTTGATCTTGTCCCCATTTTGAATTCAAGAGTTGAATCAAAAATCCTCTCTCTTTTCTTCCAAAAAAAACTCACGGCTCATTTGGGGTTTTGGGAGAGCTTGGTGAGCTTGTTTAAGTGTTCATAATTCCTAGCAATCAAGTTGGTGTTGTCACAAATAGCTTGGGGTATCACACTCTTGAGGTCTTCTTCTTTGGAGGCTTGCCATTCATCCACCATCATCATCAACAACTTACTTGTTCTTCTAAAGGTAGAAGAAGGTACAATTTACATTTTGTGAGCATATTGTTCTTGTAATTTTGATCCTTGTTCTTTGGGTTTTAGTTTTAACATAATGGTATGTTCATAACTTGTTTTAAAATCTTAGCTTCCGTTGCGTTTTCTAGTTAAATATGGTTAACTTGAACTTTGATAAACTTGTATAAAACCCAACAATGGCATCAAGAGCCGGTTACAAGGACTTATGCTTCTTTTGTGTTCATAGATTTTGGTTTTTTCATGGGTGAAAAAGGGGTCCGAAATTTCGGTGGATTTTACCCCTCATGGTTTTGTAAGATCTTGACATGCATGCAAAGATCTTAGGAAACCATTTAACATTTGGATGTTGAAATATCAAAATTGCAAAATTTTGGGGGGGGGGGATGGGCCGTAGCCTCTTGGGGGGGGGGGCCGATTCCTTTTGGTGATTTTGGGCATTGGTTGCTTAGGTTGCATGCTTAGAACATTTGGTATGTTTGATTGTGTCATAACCGAAACCGAGACCTTGGATGTGTTGATTGTTGTTTGTGTATGTTGATTATGTTTATTATTCAATATGGTTGTAATAATTCATAATCTTAGGCTTGTGTAATTTATTTATTCATAAATTGGTTTGTAATAAATAGATTAGTTGCATTTCTTTTTTTTTAGAAAAATATGTATTAGGATACATTTTGTAAAAATTGAAGATGCAAGAATTGGTGGATTTGGGCCTTGGACCGAAATTTTGGGCTTGTTGGGCCTCACCGGCCCATCATGGGATTCAAGCCCATTAGGCCCATAAATTTCACTCTTGGGCCCAAGAAGACTTTTGGAAGTTTGGAGCCCATTTACAAGCCCAACAAGAACACAACAACTTGGAAAGGATACTTGAAGCATTTGGATGCAAGATCAAGTGGGAGTCAACATTCCATCCTTGTGTCATGTTTTGTCCCTTAGGTGTGACTTATGACCTATACTTGTTTCGGCTAACAAGTATGGTCAAACTTAGCGGTTTTCGGTTATGACTATATTTTGCATGTATGCTTGGTTGTTTGTTTTACTTTATGTAATGTGTGGTTGATAGATATTAGGATATCCAAACCGTCACATAGGAACGACAACAAGCATAAAACGGGTTCTAATATATATTTGGTAATATCGCGTCAATTAGTTTAATTAAATGGGTTTATTAAAACTAAGCGATTTCTCACATATAATAAAATTGGTTTTATTATAATTTGAACCTTGAAAATTGGTTTTCAAAATCGCCATATTACTAAATGCATGTTAGGATATGGCATAATGTTTTTCAAACTAGAATATTGGAAAACTTAAAATCCCTTTTTCATAATTACCAAGGAAACAAGTCTTACACCATCCTTTTGTATGACACTTAACGTATTAGGGAACTTTAAATGGGATAAAGGTCACCTAACCATTTTGAGCAAACTAATGTACTTAGGGTAATATTAACATATTTGTGGGATAAAGGTCACCTAACCACTTGTATGTTAATCTTACATGTTTATACAAGTAGGACGACTTGAATTGGAAACCATGTGATAAAGGTCACCTAAGCATGGGGGTCCAATGGTGTTGATGGGATAAACATGCCAACACGAAATATGGATTTCGAATGGTCCCATACCTCTAGAAGTTGCAAAGGGTTGCAATCGTCAAGGTTGACTACCTTGTTAAATCAAATAACGGGATAAAGGTCACCTAACCGAAATTTGATTTATCGTTGGATTCTAGAATTGAATTATTATTTTAAAATTTGGAATAAAAGGGTATTAATAATTAAATTGTTTATAATACTAAATAAAACTTTGTTAAAATTTTGTAGATGGCCGCTAACAATGCAAACACCTCTACCCATAACACCCGTAACCTATCCTTAAGAACCATCCTTGAAAAGGATCGTCTAAACCATAATAACTTTATGGATTGGTATCGCAACTTGAGAATAGTTCTCAAGCAAGAAGAGATATCATATGTCTTAGACGATCCCATTCCCGACGAGCCTAACGTGGAAGATGAGGAGGCTTATTACGATTGGGTCAAGTACACCAAAGATTCGGTGCAAGCCTCTTGCCTCATGTTGGGAACTATGATTCCCGAAATCCAAAAGGATTTCGAGCATCATGGGGCATACGACATGATAACTCAATTGAAGGAAATGTTCCTTCAACAAGCTAGAGCGGAACGTTTCGAAACGGTTCGAGCGTTTCATGCATGTCGTATGGAGGAAACCCAAAGCGTCTCATCTTATGTCCTAAAGATGAAAAGCTACATTGAAAAGCTTCGTAGGTTGAATTGTCCCGTCTCTAATGAGTTGGCTACGGATTTGATCCTCAACTCTTTGACCAAAAGGTTTGAAACCTTTGTCATGAACTATAACATGAATGGGTGGGACAAAAGCATTGGAGAGCTTCACGCAATGCTAAGAACGGCCGAAGCGGGAATGGGTAAAAGGGTTTTACCCGTTCTAACAATCAATGAAGGCAAAAAGGGACATAACTCCAAACCCAAAGCAAGTGTTGCTAAGGGCAAGGGCCACGTCCAAGGAAAGGGAAAGAGGAAAGCCATTACGCCCTACAAACCGAAGGAAAAGAAGCAAAAGGTTGCGACGCAAGATCCATGCTTTGAGTGTGGAGAGATAGGTCATTGGAAAAGAAATTGTCCGACCTATCTCAAAGCGTTAAAAGATAAGAGGGATGCGGAGCAAACCTCAGGTATTATCTTTACTATATATGTTGAACTAAATGTTATTTCTTCAAATACATGGGTACTTGATACCGGATGTGGAACTCACATTTGCAATTTGTTGCAGGGGTTCAAAAGAAGTAAGCAACTCAACAAAGGGGACATTAGTCTCTTTATGGGCAATGGAGCAAGAGTTGAAGTCCAAGCTCAAGGAGACTACATGTTAAAGCTTCCAAGTGGTTTGGAAGTAATTTTGAAAAATGTTTTGTATGCTCCTAAGTTAAGGAGAAACATTATTTCCGTGTCCCTTTTAAAACAATGTGGCTTTGATCTTAAGTTTATTGATTATGATATTCATGTTTTGATGAATGGCATGTTTTATTTTAAAGCTATACCCATGAATGGTATATATGAAATAGATCAAAGTGGTATGTCACATAGTAGTTCAATGTATAATGTCAACACCAAGAAACTCAAGAAGGACTTGGGTGATTCCTATCTTTGGCATTGTCGCCTTGGACATATAAGCAAGAATCGCATGCAAACTCTTCGCAAGAGTGGTATTCTAGAAACCAATGAGTTTGATTCATTTGATGTATGTGAATCTTGTTTACAAGGCAAAATGACAAAGCAACCCTTTAATAAGACTTTTGAAAGGTCAAAAGAATTATTGGGTATCATACATTCGGATGTATGTGGTCCTTTTAGACCAATGACTAGGAATGGTGAAAGATACTTCATTACCTTTATTGACGATTATAGTCGATATGGTTATGTGTACTTAATGAAACACAAAGATGAAGCTTTTGAAATGTTCAAAGACTTCAAAACTGAAGTAGAAAGACAACTTAAGACAACAATCAAAGTACTTCGTAGTGATAGAGGAGGTGAATACCTAAGTGGTGTTTTTCAAGATCATCTTAAGAGTTGTGGAATTATTTCACAACTTACTCCACCTGGAACACCACAACATAATGGTGTGTCTGAAAGGAGAAATCGTACCCTATTAGATATGGTTCGATCGATGATAGCTAGAAGCACTTTACCTCTATCATTTTGGGGCTATGCTTTACTTTCCGCTGTTCGCATATTGAATATGGCTCCAACCAAGAAAGTGGAGAAGACACCTTTTGAAGTATGGCATGGAAAGGCTCCATCGCTATCATTCTTAAAAGTTTGGGGTTGTGAAGCTTATGTAAAGCAATACACCCCAAACAAATTAGAAGTCCGATCCACTAAGTGTATCTTTATAGGTTATCCTAAAGATGATTTAGGATATTACTTTTACGATCCTAGTGAGCAAAATGTTATTATTGCTCGAAAGGGTAAGTTCTTGGAAACTAAGTTCCTTGAGGAAGGAACTAATAGTAGAACAGTGAAATTTGATGAGGATCAAGAATCACAAGATGATACACAATTGGTTGATACTAGCACTCAACAAGAGGTTGTTGAAAGTGATCAAGTGGTTGATCAAAACACACAAAACGTTCGCAGATCTGGTAGAATTAGCAATCCACCTGAAAAATATGGATTTTTTGTAGAAGGTTGCTACGTGGTAGATTCGGATGAACCGACCACATACCGTGATGCAATGTCCAAGAATGATTGTGACAAATGGCTTGAAGCCATGAACGTTGAGATGCAATCCATGTATGACAACCAAGTTTGGGAATTGGTTGAACCACCACTCAACTCCAAAGCTGTTGGAAGTAAGTGGGTTTTCAAAAGGAAAACTGATATGCATGGAAACTTGGATACTTATAAAGCAAGACTTGTAGCTAAAGGTTTCACTCAAACTCAAGGGGTTGATTATGATGAAACTTTTTCGCCTGTGGCAATGCTAAAGTCTATTAGGATATTATTTGCCATAGCTGCACATTATGATTATGAAATCTGGCAAATGGATGTCAAGACCGCTTTCCTAAATGGATATCTTGAGGAAGATGTCTATATGGTTCAGCCTGAAGGTTTTGTCGATCCAAAACATCCTAATAAAGTATGCAAGTTAAAGAAATCAATCTATGGATTGAAACAAGCATCTAGAACTTGGAATCATCGTTTTGATGAAGAAATCAAAAGTTTTGGATTCATCAAGAACGCTGATGAGGCTTGTGTGTATAAGAAAGCTAGTGGGAGTATAATTACCTTCTTAGTATTGTATGTTGATGACATTCTACTATTTGGAAATGACATTCCAACCATGGAAAGCGTTAAGGCTTGGCTTGGAAGTAGATTTTCCATCAAGGATCTTGGTGAAGCTGCCTATATTTTGGGAATAAAGATCTATAGGGATAGGTCAAGGCGCTTGATAGGTTTGAACCAAAGTACATACATTGATAAGATCTTGAAAAGGTTCAAGATGGAAAACTCCAAGAAAGGTTTTGTACCTATTCAAAGAGGGACCATATTGAGTTCAGCTCAATGTCCAAGCTCAAAGGGTGAGCAAGAGACGATGAAACAAATCCCATATGCTTCTGCTATAGGATCCATCATGTATGCGATGATATGTACTAGACCGGATGTGTCATGCGCTTTGAGCATGACAAGCAGATACCAACAGAATCCAGGAGACAGTCATTGGATGGCTGTTAAGAGCATATTGAAATACCTTAGGAGAACTAAGGATATGTTTCTGATATATGGATCTGGTGAAGAGGAACTCGCTATAAAAGGTTACACAGATGCGAGCTTCCAAACTGATCGAGATGATTCTCGATCACAATCTGGGTATGTGTTCACTCTTAATGGAGGAGCTGTCTCTTGGAAGAGCTCAAAACAGGAAGTGGTAGCATTGTCCACTACAGAATCAGAATACATCGCCGCTTCATTGGCAGCTCAGGAAGCTGCATGGTTGAAGAAATTCATTACTGATCTAGGGGTGGTCTCTTCCATTCAAGACCCCCTAGAAATCTTTTGTGACAACGAGGGTGCGATTGCACAAATCAAGGAACCTCGTTCACACCAAAAGACAAGGCACATAGAGCGGAGATTCAACTACATAAGGGATGAAGTTGAAAAAGGAAAGATATGTATTCGCAAAGTTGGAACTGATCAAAATCTTGCGGATCCATTCACGAAGCTCCTAGAAAGACCGAAACATGAGCGTCATGCGAGTGGCTTAGGACTTCGATATTCTAGTAATTGGATTTGATCTATTTTGTATTAAAGTTTAAAAGACTTTTGTAATTTAACTCTTTTATATGATTATGGAATCTTGAGTTAAATTCTAATTTTGCATGTTTAATCCATGAATAAGTTATCTTATTCTAAAAGTCCGTAGTCGATCACATTTGTGGGAACAAATATGAAGCAAGACTATTATGAACTAGGTTTGGTGGATATTCATAAGAAATGAATATGGAGCATAGGTTTGCTGCCAAAGTTCATAGATATTTGTGGGATACAAATATTGGACTGACCCGCTCTCAATATTACTACATGGAGTCGATTGACTTGATCATTAGTAATCTTGAGTAAAGGAGAATTTCATATTATCCTTAGACCTGAGATGTATATTGGGTCTTGATTTTCACCGAGTATTACACTTTGACTCTCCCCTTCGCTATTCGTAAAAGATGGTACATAAGGATGAGCTCGGGTGGAGTATAAAGTGATAGTGAGAGGCGTATACAGTCAAGACGGAATTTGTTCCTCTTATGTGTTGAGAGTTTAGATGTCTAAGGCCTGATAAAGTTGAATTGTAAAGAGAATGATCACCTATGTCTCTTAGATTCAACATGACATCTAGTAACAAAGGGATATAATGATAGATTCACCTAAATCATATCAAGTAAGGGACTTGAAGGGATGATGTTATTGAATGGCACTTCGTCAAACACATTAGGGGTGGTGAACTGTTGTTAGGCGGTATTCACCACTTGCATTAATTTTCTATGTATCTCGTGCAAGTGGGAGATTGTTGGAATTACGTATGCCCGAGACACATAATTATACTAATGTGGCTAACTGTGTTTGATCCAAGTCGGGTCATACCCAATAACAAGCTAGACGACACCAAATGTATTCTTTTAATGATTTGATCATTTAAACGAATACCGAACACTACGTGTGTAGAAAATTGGTTTTCTAAACAAACACACTTGAGGATTTAAATAAATTATCTGGATAATTTGTTTATATAAATTAATTATTTAATTGGTTAAATAATTACATAAATGTATGTGCATTTTATAAAAATGAGTTTTATAAAATAAAAGGAGATGTTTTAAATGGTTAAAACAAAACAACAAAAAGAAAAAAAAAAAAAAAAAAGGAAAAACCGGCCACCCCATGTGGGTGGTGGTTTTGGTTCAACCAAATGTTTTGTCCTTTTGTGTGGACCATCTCTTTATACTCCACCATTCACAAGACATGCATTTTTTGATCTTGTCCCCATTTTGAATTCAAGAGTTGAATCAAAAATCCTCTCTCTTTTCTTCCAAAAAAAACTCACGGCTCATTTGGGGTTTTGGGAGAGCTTGGTGAGCTTGTTTAAGTGTTCATAATTCCTAGCAATCAAGTTGGTGTTGTCACAAATAGCTTGGGGTATCACACTCTTGAGGTCTTCTTCTTTGGAGGCTTGCCATTCATCCACCATCATCATCAACAACTTACTTGTTCTTCTAAAGGTAGAAGAAGGTACAATTTACATTTTGTGAGCATATTGTTCTTGTAATTTTGATCCTTGTTCTTTGGGTTTTAGTTTTAACATAATGGTATGTTCATAACTTGTTTTAAAATCTTAGCTTCCGTTGCGTTTTCTAGTTAAATATGGTTAACTTGAACTTTGATAAACTTGTATAAAACCCAACAAATTGAACCTAACTCGTATCACAGAAACGATGAAAACCATTTTAAGTTATTTACATGCTCACAACCTGTTTCTTTATGTCATAATACAGCTAAACACGGATCTGTGTGACAGTCACGTAATTAGTATGATTCCTGTTCGGATCTTTCTCACAAAAAGAATATTCATTATGTCTTGTTTAACTTCGTATATTCTGTTAAAAAAAAAAAAAAAAAAAAAAATGAAAAATCTCGAAAAGTCCCAGTAGATAGTCATATACGTCTGTATGATTTCTTATTATAGATCCTTCTCAACCAAAAATAATGTGTTTTAAATTTTTGTACAGTTGTTTATTTCAGTTTGAATATTAAAAAAAAAAAAAAAAAAAAAAAAAAAAAAAAAAAAAACATACAAAAAGATTTTTATTCTGAATTAATTTTTTTTTAATTTTATTCTGCTTTAATGTTGATGAGAAATCATCGTGACAGGTAGTCTGATCCCTGTCCCTCCCTGTAAATTTTTTGATAAAAACCAAAAAGATCTTATTTCTATTTATTTTTCATTTTATCTATTTCTGTTTGTTTGAGAATCGATGAGAAAACATCGTGACAGGTAGTCTGATCCCTGTCTGTTCCTACTAAATGTTTATCCAGTGTGTAGGAATGAAAGAAAACTTCATGCAGGTTGCTAAATGTTCATCTGTGCAACAGGCTGTGCATGAAAGAAAGAATGAAGTGACAAGAAAACCCAAAGATGTTTGAGCCTGATATTTTTCCATTTGTTACTAATGTATTATGATCTATATGTTCTGTAGGAACGAAGCTCTCAGGATTGGAAAATGTCTAAGAAAACTAACCAAGTGTCAAAAGTTTATGTTTTCGTGCAGGTTCAAAGGCATCACGATCGATGGACGGGAAATAAGAATTTTAAAAAAATTATTTTTCAAATGTTTTCCCTCATTCGATCGAATAGGTTGCTATTCGAATGAATAACTCGATCGAATGGACAGTTTCGATCGAATCAGTGTGTGAGAGAATGCGAACAGTTGTGAAGAGACTCATTCGATCGAATAGAATCTCATTCGATCGAATGATCCAAACGAACAAGTCCATTCGATCGAATAAGTCCAAAAACAGTATAAATATTCAAACTTATTCGATCGGACAGAATTATTCGAAAAATATTACGGATTTTCTCTCTCAAACTTGTTTTTCTCAAACCCTCTTTTTGATCCGATCACTTTATTCAGTTTTTCACGTAGATTACAAAAATGTAAGTTTTACTTGTTTTTAACCGTGTTTTGATCGGGTTTTTGGTCGTTTTGGTTTTCCGGGTTCGGGTGTTCTTCATTTCCGGGCTTCGGCTTGAATGAGTCGAATCAGTCTATTCGATCGAACGAGTTTCTTATTCGATCGAATGTGACTTGTTCGATTAGTAGTTCGATCGAATCAGAAGTAAATGATAAGATCTATCTCATTCGATTGTCTGTTATCGAACCAGATCTCATTCGATCGAATGAATAGCTCACCCAATCGAATGTGTTGCTCGTTCGATCGAACTAGTCCAGAAAATTTGAAAATTTTAAACGCATTCAGTCGTTTCGATATCTGTTCGTTCTAACACGTTTAAGTTTACAGATTCAATGGCTGAAGTTGCAGAAGTGGTTGCTCCATTCAAAACGTCTATCAAGCACAATATCGTGGCTTTCCTGGACGAAAAGTCTAGCCACGGGAAGGATTTTGCAACAGTTATCAAATTTCTGAAGAGGTCAAGGATTTCTGGACCTATCTCGAGGATCGTTGAGCCTATAATGTCAATTCAACAAGAGTTCTGGAGGAATGCCACGCACGACAAAACAGTCGTGCCGTCGGTTATTCGCTCCACGGTCAGAGGGCATGCCATCGTAATATCTGCCCAGGTAATCCGAGAAGTCTGCGGCTTTGTAGACTTAGAATCAGACCCTACATCATTACATCCTGCGGCAACTAGAGGATGTTTCGCAAGAATGAAGTATGACGGCGATCTCAATGCCGGTCTGCTTCACAAAGCCAACCTGTGCCCCGAATTCAAGTATCTGGCACACGTGGTGATGCATTGCTTGGGGCCTCAACGAACTAGCTTTGACAAGCTGAGGGAAAGCATGCAGTTCACCGTAGCTGCTCTAGTGATGAACCGCCCCTACAACTTCTCTCAAATGACGTTTGGTCATATGGTGGAAAACATCACGTTGAAACAAGGGAAGAGCGAGAAGTTTCTTCAGTACCCGAGGTTCGTTCAGATGATAGTTGATACTCAAGCACCGGGTCTACTGAAAGAAAATGAAGGTGATGTGGTGAAACTGGACCACATGAAGAATGAGACTCTCAACCGTCTCAAATCCTACAAAGAACGTCCCACCAGGCCACCACTCAAACGATGCTTCGGGCATATAGTCAATCCGTCCTACAGGGCCCCTCCGAAGAGGAAGTGGAGAAATGCTGCCAGTGATTCAGACGTCGAGAATTTACCGTATCAGGAATCCAGCGACGATTCTGACACTGAGGAGGTGGCGGCCCCGGAAGACACAAGGACAGAAGAGGAAAAACAGGCTGATTGGTATTTAAATGTTGAGGATCTGGAGGCTGGTGAAGAAGTTAGAGCCGAGAAACAACCGGCTGAGATAGATGCGACTGAAGAAAGGCCTGCAAAGAGGCAGAAGAAGAAGGTTACAAGAAAGTATCGGAGTTTATTTTCCGATCAACCACGTCCTTCAATGGTACCATCAGTTGGGACTTCTGCTGCCCCTCCTGCTCAACCAGCACAGCCACCAACACCGCAGTCAGCACCACAACCTACTCCTCAACCTCAACCGGAAATGTCTATACCTCAAAAGGTTGCATCTGAAATTGCTGATCTTCACAAGGCTATGATGAAGATGTTATTGTTCAAGACAGAGCAAGAAGAACAGAATCGACTCAGAGATGAGCAGATTGCTAAACTTCAAGCTGAGAACGAAATGCTCAGGCTTGAAAACAGTCAGCTAAATGCTACTGTCGCTGAACAAGGATCTTCGATCAACAAGCTGAAAGAGTCAAATCTAAGCCTTGAAGCAA
This sequence comes from Bidens hawaiensis, assembly GCF_021521415.1. Taxonomy (NCBI): domain Eukaryota; kingdom Viridiplantae; phylum Streptophyta; class Magnoliopsida; order Asterales; family Asteraceae; genus Bidens; species Bidens hawaiensis. The sequence continues at coordinate 23,357 of NW_027496932.1, read as the reverse complement.
AAGTGACCGAGCTGAAAGGAGATGTTCTTCGTCTGGAAGGTCCAACCAATGTCGATGTGGACACAGACGAACTGGACTCTTCTGATGATGGAGGTGAAGGTATTTAAGAGGAATTTGAGTGAATGTAGTGACGACTTAAATGTTAAATCTTTTTAATTAATGATTTGTGTGTAAACTTAGTTTCATATGTAATGGTATTGTATTTCATGTTTATGATATTACATATGTTTATTTAAAATTTGTGTTACATTGTGGTTTTTAATCAACCAGGTGATGCTGATCCGTTTAATGTCCAACCGCTGCAATCAAAAACAGCAGCGGAATATTTCACGTTTTTACTGGACAATCCATATGAGCAGCAAAACTTCGCAAGTGGAGACTTGGAAGAAGGTGAAATTTCACACAATTTCACAGAAGAAGAACTGGAACAAATGTTTGAGCTATACAATGAAGAAACAGGCAAGTATCTGGCTTTGCCTTCAACAGAACAAACATCTTCTTCGGCTGCTACACCTGACTCAACATCATCTACGGCCGCTGATCCCTCTCAATTTGATGAAGTTGAAATGGAAGACTTGACACAGGAAGAATATCCAGAATACTACACGTCTCAAACTGACAATCTTCCTAACTCTGCAAGTTTCTTCCAAAATGTAACCGAGGAGGAAATACAGAAGAAGGCTGACAAAAGGTCAAACACAATGAAACAGCCTTCTGAAGCAGATCAAGCCGAATTCGTTGAGAAAACAGAAGAATGCAAGAAAGCTTTCAACGCTATTCTTGAGAAGATAAGGTCCAGACGACAAGCAAAGCCGACCATTCCTCACACAACGTCTTATAAGATGAAGGGTCGTAGAACTTCAGGAGAGATTATTGCTTGGGCGTGTCTGAAGGATCTTAATTGCATTGCTATCAAGAGAGAAAAAGGGGTTGAGTACTTTCAACGTATCACTGACTTGAAGACTCTTCCTACTTATGATCTAAACCGTCTGAACTATCTTGATATGCTTTACGCCAGTTCATCTCCATTTGCCACGTACTATCAGAGTGTATTGCGAAAGGAATACAACTCAAAATGGAAGATGATCACTCCACAGAGGCCAAAGAGATATACAAGTAAAAAGGAGATCGATCCGATCACCAACAGGCCAATGATTATCTTGAAGTACATGCCACCACTCACGATGAAGAAGATTCCTCTAAGAAAGATGAAGCAGGACTTCTACAAAGCATTCAGGCATTGGTACTATGATGGAAGACTGCATGAAGCAGTTATCGTGCTCAACGACAATGGAAATTGGAGCACAATTCGCATATTTGATCCTATGTGGCTCACAAACTTGTCACGGGAGGATGTCTATACACTATACAAGACAGAGATTCTTTATGCCCCCGAAGACAGAGAGCAAGCATTAACGTATAGAAATGTCATTAGGATTTGCTTTGCCTATGACATACATGCAGGATCAAACTGGAAAGAGCAACAGAAGAAGTATGCACAAGAAACTGAAGCTTAATTGTCATGTTTATTTTGTTTTTTGTTGTAATTCAAGGTTTAATCTTCTGATTGTAATTGTTCTTGAGTTGAATGTAATTTGTTTTGGAACATTGTGATAGATTGTGCTTAAATGTTTATCTAAAAATTCAATTGACAGCTTCTCAGGATTTGCGGAACCTATGGTAAGTCTGACTGACTGAACCATTTGATCTTGAGAGAACTTCATGAAGAAAGGAGTTCGTGGATGCAACGTGCGCACCACTAGCTTTGAGAAAAGAGAGAGTGAGATAACTCCAAGGGGGAGTTACGATCGAGCAAGAGAACTCGATTGATTATAAGTAAATAGAACTGGCTCCAAGGGGGAGTTTGTTAGGACATGAAATGTCATGTGTATGTCCCCAGTTCTATCAGGATGGTTCGATATGAAAATAACGATCGTGAAACCAAGTTAACGGACTGAAAATGTCAAAAGAAACTGATTCGATCGAATCAGTGACTGATTCGATCGAACCAGGACTCATTCGATCGAATGAGATACTCATTCGATCGAATCAGTATACGATATATAAACGAAACTTAGGAAATTTCACAGGAGACAGCACACATTACACACAGTCACGAACCTGCTACTGCCGAAAATCCTCTCTGCCAATCTTCGTCGTGTCGGTCTTTTCCTCCGTCCCTAGGTGTCAAACCGTCTTAGGAATCGTAACCGTGCGTTGTTGATCACCACCGAATCGCCGTGTTAGAGGATTCCGCACTCTAACACGTTGCCCCGTGAATCGTTGGGAAACCGTGTCCCGCACCGGTCCGACAATGATGGCTTCAATCTGCTCGGGGCTTGCTTCAATTCCTCTTTTAGTCACCATATATCCCAGAAACTTTCCAGCCTTAACACCAAAGTGGCATTTTGACGGATTCAATTTCATGTTATATTGGTCGAGGATATTGAATGCTTCTTCGAGGTCTTTAAGGTGATCCTCAGCTTTTTTTGACTTTACCACCATGTCATCGATGTATACTTCCATAGTCTTGCCCAACTGATCCTTGAACATCATGTTGACTAGTCTTTTGTATGTTGCCCCTGCATTTCTTAGTCCAAACGGCATAGCAGTATAACAGTATATGCCGGTAGGAGTCATGAATGCTGTATCCTCTTGATCAGATGGTTCCATCTGAATTTGTTGAAATCCAGAGGAAGCATCCATAAAGGTAAGCATTTCATGTCTTGCCGTTGCATCCACCATGGAATCTATATGTGGTAACGGGAAAAGATCCATGGGGCATGCCTTGATTAAATCAGTAAAATCGACACACACCCTCCACTTTCCATTCTTTTTAGAAACAACAACCACATTAGCTAACCATCGAGGATACTTAACCTCTCTGATCATACCGGACTTAAGAAGTTTTTCAACTTCTTCTTGTATGATCGCGTTCCTCTCAGGAGCGAATTTCCTTCGCTTCTGATGGACGGGTTTAATTGAATGATCAAGGCCCAATTTATGAGTAATTACCTCCTTTGAAATACCTGTCATGTCTGAATGTCTAAAGGCAAATGTAGATTTTCGTCGCTTTAGGAAGGATACTATATCCTCCTCGATCTCATTTGGGATACTGGATCCTAGGAAAACTTTCACATCTGGATCCTCGGGATCTAAGGATACTTCTTTTAGGTCCTGCTCTCGAGCTTCCAGTACATTCCTAGGATTTTGCTGAAATTGCTATGTTATCGTTTGTTTAAATGTCGGCTTCATGGATGAAGAATAATAATTCTTGGCCTCCACTTGGTCACCATCTATCCTTACTACTCCCCAAGGAGTTGGTAGTTTGATGCATTGATGCTAAGTAGAGGCTACAACCTTCATCCCATGTAGCCAAGGCCTGCCAAGAATAACATTGCAACAAGAAAGATTGTCAATAACACAAAACTTTTGGTAAGAGTTTAACCCTTCGATGTATATTGGGAGGTTAATATCCCCAATGTTTTCTTGGTTTCTCCACTGAAACCAACTAGCACTGACGTCTTCGGAATGATCTTCGAGTCTGGTATGTTCATTTTCTGAAGCACATCGTGTTGGATGATATTAACCGAGCTCCCACCATCTACTAGGATCCTATGTACATAATGGTTAGCAATAAACAAAGTAACAATTAAACCGTCGTGGTGAGGATCCTGGATGCTGGTTTTATCTTCTTCATCAAAGAAGATTCTTTTGTCAGTCGTCAAAGTAGTGGATATGACTGGTCGTTCCCCGTTATCCAACTTGGTTTCTTTGGCCAGTCTCTTAACTATGGAGAAGGAAGTACCACATATATCCGAGCCACCGGAGATGAAGTTGATTACTTGAGCATCTGGTGGTGGCGGAGTAGCTTTTTGAGGAACCTCTTCAGGATCCTGGATCCAGGACATTTTTCTTCCCAAGAGCTCTTTGAAATGGCCTTTGCTTAGGAGGTATCCAATTTCCCTCCTTAAACCAATACAATCACCGGTCTGATGGCCAAAGTCTTCATGGAATGCACACCACTTGGACTTGTCTTTGAATGATGTTGTTTTCTCAATTTTCCGAGGCCACCTTGCTTTCTCTCCAAGATCCTTCATGGCACAAATCAAACCATGAGTATCAACTAAGAAGTGATATTCATAAATACTTGGGTAGTCCTCATCATCATCTCCTTCTTCAACTGCCCGGACATTTTGGTTTTTGAACTTGGAGTAAGGCTTCGATTTATTGTTCCTGAATGAGGATCCTTGTTTCTGGTTAGGTAACTCTTGTTTTGCTGGAGCTCCTAACCGTTCCTGGATCTTCTTATCATCCTCTAGCCTTATAAATCTGAGTGCCCTGTTTCTGACTTTATCTAAAGTCATGCATGGAGTCATCACAAGATCATCATAAAATGGGGAGGCCCTTTGAAGTCCCATCTTGAGTGCTTCAACAGCCGTAGCTATATCAAGATTAGGGATCTCTAGGGCCTCCCTGCCAAACCTTGTAACAAAATCCCTTAAGGACTCATCATAAGGTTGGAAAAATCTATATAAGTCACTAGTTAACTTCTCAAATTTCCTACTACAAGAAAACTGGCTGTTGAACAAGTTAACTAAATGTGAAAAAGATGTAACAGAATAAGGACGAAGACTTAGCAGCCATTTAAGTGCAGATCCTGTTAGTGTGGATCCGAAACCCTTGCATAGACAAGCTTCCTTGAGTCTTTCAGGAATTGGATTGATCTCCATCCTTTCCCTATACTGAGTCACGTGTTCTTCCGGATCAGTAGTCCCATCATACACCTTCATGTTAGGGGTTTGAAAGCGTTTCGGGATCTCCGCATTGCATATCGGTGAAGCAAATCTGGACAGCTTGTGGCTCCCATCTGGTATTTCAGGAATTGGACGGACCACTCCTGGCACGCTGGATATCATATCCTTAAGCTTCTGAAGTTCCCTAGCCATAGCCTGATTGATACCTGTATCCTGCATAGAGCCAAGGTTAGTGTCTGAGGATATGTGATTATAGGCATTACCTCTTGGTTGGTTGAACGTTGGCATCCCAGAAGTGTAGTTAAGATGAGAGGCATCTGCTACAGTAGCAGGTCCACCAGAGGCAATGGTCTGCATGGGGATGATATCCCCTTCATGGACATCTGAAGAACTTCGATGGTGAATTCCTGAGGATCCTTGATTCTGCCAGAAGGATCCTTGAGGTTGGGAGCTGAAGGATCCTTGAGGATACAATCCAAAGGATCCTGGTTGAAGGATGGATGATCATTGTTGAAGGAACGAGGATCCTTGAGTTTGCTGACCCATGGACCCCTGTTGAAGGATAGACAATCCTGGCTGAAAGAACGAGGATCCTTGAGTTTGTTAACCCACGGACCCTGGTTGAAGGATAGATGATCCTTGCTGAAGGATTGAGTATCCTTGAGTATGTTGAGCCATGTAGGTTCCCAGCCGGATCTACACAGGAGTATCTCGTAACACGAGGGTGCGGAATCCCCACGTAATACGATGCGAGTGTAAGATAAGCAATACGTTAAATAAGTAGGTAGACAAACGAGATAATACTTGAAAACTTGATGTATTACTATTTCCAACACGTGATGCACAAGATCACCAAGAACACATTCAGCAAAAACCTTAACCCTAAAACCCGAAGTTGAGGTTTATATATACCTCGACAACTTCGCCTAACATGCTAGGCGAAGTTGTCTAACTTCGCTACTCCCTAAGTTCGCTCAAACAAATCAGCGAACATACAAACTCAACAGTATTCGACACGAAACAAACAAGACTTAACGATTACAGACACAGACAAAACACAAGATACTGAACTACTGACATCATGCACCAACAGACTCCCCTTGGCAGTAGCTTAATATCTCTATCTTCATTCTCGTGTCTTGTAATCTCAAAAATCACGTGCCATCCGTCTTCAAGCATGAATGCCCTGCCTTACACAGACAGAGACCACCCTCTGGTACTTCTTGGCTTCATCCTTCCACCCAGGAATGTAAAATATCTTCTTATCGTTCAGTACCTACAAATCAGCCTGAGACAAATTAACCAAGTGCATGGGATCATACACTCTCAGAATCTCCTGTTCGTCTTCATCCTCCATAACCGCTTCAGCGGTCTAGTAGTCAACATACCACCACTTGAGATTCTTTAACACGTCTTTGGGCATCATCTTCATCGGCACCTCTTTTAAACACCGAATCGGCTTGTACTTCATCACCATCCAAGGCTTGTCATCAACCCTCATTCCTCTTTCTTTATCTTCAACCAATTTTCCTTTCTGAGGCTTCAATAACTCAAACTTTTTCTCCTTGATACTCTCTTTCCACACAATCCTTCCAACCCATCTTGCAAAATTGTCATCGCTTCGATTAATCAACCTCAAATGAGCTAAATCTTTCACCTCACACTCAGGCAAAGTGTTCAGTGATCTCAATGCCTTCTTAAAGTACTGAATCCCATCATAACGCTTAATCACAAACAACTTTAACTGCTCATCATATAGCCAGCAAATGATACCTTTCTTCGACTCAGCGTAGCCCTTGATATTGTAATTCTTCTTAAACATTGTCGATATCGCAGGCTTCTTTGTCCTGACGAACCACTGAGCATAGCCTTCTTTCCATCTCGGCTGTTCTTCTCACTCAGACTCATCCGACACATTTGCATCTTGATTCAAGTTCACCCTTTCAACATTTAGAATATCATGCTCTACACCATCATCAACAATCTCACCTTCTTCTAACTCACTATCAATCTCAATTTGTTCACCAATCTTTTCAATCTCATCAATCGTTAACACATCATCGACTAACTCATCATCCTGTTCCAGCACTTCCTCATCATCAACAACCACCACATTTTCACCACCTGTTCCACCTGATGTACCAGCAGACTCCCCCTGAGATGTGAAAGTCCCAAGAGTTTGTTCAGTTCTTGACAACTCACCACCTGCACCTTCTGAAGCATTGGGATCATCGTCTCTGTCTTGCCTCTTTTTGGTTCTCAACTCATCACCCTTGCAGCTCGTCTCCCCCTGAGATGCTAAGAATTGTTTTAGAGCATCAAATAGTTTACGTGTTCAACAAGGAGGGACGATTGGATCTGATTTTCTGCCACAAGTCGCTGGATAGCTTGAGTCTGGATTAGATTGATTCTTGACTGTTCAGCAACTACCCATTCAAGAGCCGCTATCCTTTCAGAATCAGACAAAGTAGCATCAAAATTAAAACGCATATGAGAAATATCTTGAGCATACGGTGGAGGAATTCCCAAACTAGCTGGTATATCCGATGTAGACTGAATAGTGACCGCGGGTGGTATCGAAACAAACAACCCTGCAGTAGCAACCAATGTTGACTCAACAAACCTTGCAACAACCTCTGATGGAGTAAGAGTAGGAGGTGGCAAGGAAACTATTTCAGGAGCAGTAAATTGAAACGAGGTTGGAGGTAAACCAAAAGATGACGATGTGGTCACCAAAGGAACACTTGAGGAAATTGGCAGTGAGACAGTTGAAGTAGCATGTAACATAGTCATACCAGATAAGGATGGTGGAGAAAAACGTAGGACTCTCGAACTTTCACCAACTCTTGAACTTTCACCAACCCGTTACTTCTTTGATTTTCGTACCATACGATACATATCCTCCTCATAATCTGATTCACTATCATCGGAGTCTCTCTTTCGCTTGCCATGAATTCTTTCTTGTCTGGCAAGAATTTGTTGTGCTACAACAATATCGTCATCGGAGGAATCCGAGCCAGTTCTCTCAGGATCCTCCACAGATGTAGCGATCACGGAAACATTTACACCAGACGCCTCAGCCACTGAAGCTTGAATTTCAGCAGCTGGATCAACTCGTTCCATGTCAAAGAACCCATGCCCCCCCAAAGACAGCTTCAAGGTCAACCTGTTCTTCTGGAGCGACGACAGGATCAACAGGCGGTGCTTGCTGCACCACGGGTGGTGGTTGAACCACAGGTGGTGGTTGAAGAACATTTGCCTGTTGCGGTGCCTGATCACGAAATTCATCACCTGGAGGAGCCACATAAGCAGGATTCACCAGATAACCGAACATTGCAGTATGCCTCAGACGGAGATCAGGTTTACTACATGGTTTCCACACTGCACAAAGATTCTTTTAGAAACACTTTCCACAAACGAGATGGGACGTCGTTGTGGTAGATTGGGAGCTACATGGTTTAGAATCATATGCAAGAATCTTGGGTACATCAAAAATCTTTCCCTAGACACCACGCGTCTCTGACGATCTATCTCATAAAAAATCATCTGACTAAAGCTGTACGGCTTGTTGTAAGTTAAAGCAGTCATTGCCGATTGCATTGTTGCCCCCATACCAATTGTACCAGCTTTCCGACCAGACATGCACACTATCATCACGTGCATAAGAAACCGCCACTGATCTAACAAAAATCCTTTCCTCCTCTGAGAGTCACCCAACGGACCAGAATACCCCATGCGCAAAAACGCACCATCTCTGAAGGAGGCCGAAAATTCAGTAGGATTATCAGTAGTTTCAACCCCAAGCTGTAAAGTTACCCTTATCTGTTCGGTCGAGAACTGTACCACCTGATTGTTCATTGTTGCTCGCATAACCGGAGGATCAACCCTACAGTCATATTCAACTGTTCTCCAAAAGTCTTCAGTATTTGGTAGTGAAATGGGAAGAGTAGTCGTGATGGCGTGAAAAATACGTGAGCGAACGAGGAATGAAATGATCTCACGATAGTCGTCTATACCACGAGCATCCGGATCCAAGGTGATATACATGTTGTGACCCGGAAAGAACTGTCGGTTATTATCACCACCTTCATCACCACCAGCACCTGCCACAGCAGCCATATCTGCACAACAAACAGTTTAAGTCAGTTCTTTGTCTAAACAGGTCATAACTTCGCCCTTTACCATAGGCGTAGTTATGAAGTAATTGATTGTGAACTTTGCTTGAAGCCCAACTTCGCCTGAGCATGAACACAGAGAGTAACAGAACCAGTACACTTAATCAACATTTTCTTGAACAGGCGAAGTTAATCATATGGCGAAGTTGAGTACAACTTCGCCTAAACCCTAACTTCGCCTCTTAATCGGCGTATCACGATTGACCCATTTGTGGTTTTGTTCGGCCGATTTTGAGAATGAAAACATGAAAGAGGTTGTTCGATTGAGATCCATATAACCAACATTTGATACTAAACACTGTAAAAACGATATGTTAAACGAGGGTTTAGCGAGACCACAAACTGAATCTTCGTGATACCGATTATCACCATATATAACGAATTACGGGTTACATGGATCCTACAAACCTTAATCAAGGACAAGAAATAGAATATAATGAGGTTCGATTCAAGAGTATAAGTTCGCCGAGGGTTAGAGGGTTTGAAAATAGTTTGACCAAAAGACCACCGCAGCTGTTTATATAGTTTAAATAAACCCCAGAGGCGAAGTTGTGATAACTTCGCCCCAAGACTAACTTTGCCAAGTCAATGACATGTCAACTTCGCCTCACTTGTTTACCAAGAACATCGCCATTATTATTATTTTAAAAACAGAACCAGAAAACGTTGAACACAATTCAACTGGCTTTTAAACATCTCCGAAAAAGATTTAAATTTTTCAATCAAAGAACCAAGTAACCAAGTTTCAAAAATTTAAACCATAAAACGAAATACATAACGAAAAAGTTAAATAATTAGAATAGACGGGATCAAATTTCAGTCTCGACGAGAACCTGCATGTTTTAGAAAAGATCCGAACAGGAATCATACTAATTAAGTGGCTGTCACTCAGATCCATGTTCAGCGGTATTATGACATAAAGAAACAGTTTGTAAGCAGGTATAAAACTTAGTATGGTTTTCATCGCTTCTGTGATACGGATTAGGTTCAATTAAGCTCAAAATTTAGATGGACATCACATGAGAGACTGTGATGCCTCCTATCTATTCTCAAAGCGTATTTAGCTTTCCCTAAGTCACCCTGAGTTGACTTCGACCCGTAGTGTCTGATTAAACAATGAGCACACATCTATCTTTAGAGTTCTTCTTCCCGTTCTTTCTTATGCTTGAAATATTCTTTCTTCCCGTTTTTTTTTTTTACACTGATACAAATAAAGACATTAATACAACTTCAAATTGTAGACAACTGCAAGCCCCGAATCTGGATCACTGCAGGTACTTAACACTATCTTTGCGGGAATCAGAACACTCACGGGCTCGTGTATGACTGGGTAATCACTTTTCTGCCTATCATTCGGAAATATGTATATGGAGACATGCACAACTCAAAATGATTCTCCACATTAAATCGAGGAGATTTAGATTGTATCACTTATACTTTTACGCACCATAGAAAGCTACCATAACATACAATGACTGTTCTAGAGTCTTTTAGGCCTAATAACTTCACCAGTTAAGCACACAAAATCAGTTTTTCTATCACTTTCCAAGGTTGGATCAATTTTCTTTTAAACATCGTATTGAAACTTCTTACGAAGTTATAGACTTGAAAAATTATATCATCTCCCTAAAAAAATTTTAAATTCTATCGCCCCGGTCAAGTCAAAGTCTTCAGGTAAACGACTATCCTGAAGATCCAATGGATCAGCTGGACCGACCACATACGAGTATGTGTCCTTCTAACTAAGTATGAACGACTATTTTTCAGCGAAAGAATAAAAACCCATCATAAACCGCCCCGGTCACTTTCAGTCACCTGGTTAATGGCTATCCTCATAATCTATAAGTAGAAGTAAGGACCAAACATATCCTAAGATATGTCCTTCAAACTTGAGCAACCGACAAAATTTTAAGCGATAGTGATGTTTTTTTTTAACTGAAAACAAGGTTACTAGGGATTGATCATCCCATTAAGCTCAACAAGATTTTGAAAACGGGATCGGTCAAACGCTTTAGTAAAAAGATCGGCAAAATTATCCAAAGAATCAACCTTTTCAAGCACAATTAATTTCTTCTCAGCACAATCCAATATAAAATGATGACGAGTGTCAATATGTTTAGTTTTACTATGTTTAACGGGATTGTTAGTTACTGAGATTGCAGCAGTGTTATCAATGCAAATAAGAGTTTGAGTGCAATTCAGACCATAATCGCGCAATTGCTGTTGTATCCATAAAACCTGGGAGCAGCAGTTTGATGCTGCCATATACTCTGCTTCGCAGGTGGAAATGGCTACTGAGGTCTACTTCTTGCACTGCCACGACACCAATCTTCCTCCGAGAAACTGACATCCACCGGTTGTTGACTTCCTGTTCTGATTGCAACCTCCATAGTCAGAATCGGTGTAAGCTACCAAATCCAATTCTCCCCCTTTCGTGTACCATAAACCCAACTTAGGCTTGCCTTTGAGATACCGCAAGATTCTCTTCACTCCCTTTATGTGAGATTCCTTCGGGTTTGCCTGAAAACGAGCACAAAGACAAACTGCAAACATAATGTCAGGTCTAGATGCTGTTAAATACATTAAAGAACCTATGATTGCCCGATATTGAGTGGGATCCACATCATCATCACTGTCGGAATCAGCACCCAGTTTGTGGTTGACGCAGATTGGAGTGTCAAATGGGGTACAATCATCCATCTTGAAGCGTTTGAGCACATCATGGACATATTTCGTATGATGAATAAACATGCCATCTTTCTTCTGATCTACCTGCAATCCCAAAAAGAAAGTTAATTCGCCCATGGCGCTCATCTCAAACCTCTTCTTCATGACCGCTTCAAATTCCTGACACATAGTGACTTTTGATGCAGCAAAAATGATGTCGTCCACATAAACCTGAACGAGAAGAAACTCTCCCCCTTTTCTCTTGACAAACAGCGTACTATCAATCTTTCCTCTTTTAAACCCATTTTCTAGCAAGTAGTCTGACAATGTTGTGTACCAGGCACGAGGAGCCTGATGTAACCCATATAATGCTTTACTCAGTTTGTACACATGATCAGGAAAATCTGGGTCAGGGAAACCCGGGGGTTGTTCAACATATACCACCTCATCGACTTTACCATAAAGAAATGCGCTTTTCACATCTAAATGGAGCACTTTCATCTCTATGTGTGCAGCATACGCCAAAAACAGTCGGATTGCCTCCAATCTCGCTACAGGAGCAAACACTTCATTGTAATCGACTCCTTCCTGCTGATTAAACCCTTTCACTACCAATCTTTCCTTGTTCCGTATGATTATCCCCTTCTCATCTCTCTTACATTTAAACACCCACTTTGTACCGATAGCAGTTACTTCTTGCGGTTTCTCAACTAATTTCCACACTTCCATCTTCTCAAACTGTGCCAGTTCTTCCTGCATGGCTTCAACCCACGAGCTATCCTTCAGTGCCATTTGATAATTCTTTGGTTCAATCTGGCTGATGAAGCAGGTGTACAAGCATTCATTTATTATACCCATCTCTTTAATGCTTGCGTAAACGCATATGTGTTCATCCAAACTTCTTCTTGTACGAACACCGTCAGAAGGATTACCGATCACATTCTTCAAAGGATGATTCTTGTGAACTCTAGTAGTCTGAATCGGACCAACTTCCATATCATTCTCAAGATTTGGAGAAAGTTCATCAGTGTGAGACTGAGGTTGAGTGTGAAATGGATTATAGAACTCATCTTCATTCGAGACAGTAGGAGATTCAACCCCATTGGACGAGGTTGGTTGATTTTTATCATATTGTGGACGTTGCATGATGGTCTCCTCGTCGTCATACAGTATCTGCGAGGCTATTTTCTCATCAATGTCTGCAAAATCTAAGTATGGCACATTTAAAGATTTGAAAAGCTTATCATAGTCGAAAGCCTCTGCTGGTCCCATGCTAGGCTTTGGTGATTTGTAAATAGTAATGTCAGTGTTACAGACCACCTCAACCTTGCTGTTCGATAGATTAAAGACTCTTCTGTTGGGTGTCCCAACAACATAGCCGACTAAGATACCTTCATCGGCTTTCTCACCAAATTTAGAGTTAGTCTTTAATATCGAACATGGGGACCCGAAAGGTTCGAGACCCTTCAAGTTTGGCTTTCTACCATGCATAAGTTCATAACATGTTTTATTTAATCTTTTAACAGTTAAAACACGATTAAGGATATAACAGGCTGTAGCAACAGCCTCAGCCCAGAACACCACAGGAAGTTTAGCATCTGCCAGCATGGTCCTGGCGCCTTCTATTAGCGTTCTATTCTTCCTCTCAGCTACTCCATTTTGTTGCGGAGTATATGGGGCGTTGTACTGATGCTCTATCCCTTTCTGTAAGCAGAACATCTCCATCTGTAGTTCTTGAACTCTGTACCATTATCACTCCTGGTGTACTTAACCTTTCTCCCAACAATATTCTCAACCTTGGTAATCAAGTTAATTACCAACTGAACTGTCTCATCTTTTGCCTTCAGAAAATAGACCCAAGAGTATCGAGAGTAATCATCGGTTACCACCAGACAATATGAAGTTCCTCCTAGACTCTTTACATTCACAGGACCAAAGAGATCCATGTGAAGTAGGTCCAAGGTGCTGACAATTGAGTTAACTTTCTTGGAGTAATGAGGCTTCTTGTGATGTTTTCCTTTCTTGCATGATACACATTGATCCTCAAAATTGAAGTTCTTCAAAGGAACCCCTAGCACCAACCCATTCTTGACTATGTAGTTCATCTTACGAAGATGTATATGACCCATTCTTCGGTGCCACAGTTCTGACTTAGATTCAGTTGCTTTTGACAGAAGGCATGATTCTTCTGTTGTCATCTCGGTTGATCTCATATCCATCGCATACGTGTTTCTCTCTCTTGGAGCTCTCATTACAACCCATGTCTCTGGTATCTTGAAACCAGGATAAAGCACGAGTGCCTCATCTTTAGTGAAATGAACAGTGTATTCTTTATCACAGATCTGAGAAACACTCAACAAGTTATGCTTCCACTCTTCTACAAAATTCACCTTTTCCAACTTTATTCTCCCATTAGTCACAGTCCCAATACCACTAATTCTTCCACCATTTTCCCCTGCAAAACTAACTCTTCCTCCTTGAACAGATTTCCAGTCACGTAACAAATTCTTGTTACCAGTCATGTGCCGGGAACAGCCACTGTCAACAACCCACATATTGTTTACAACCCTGTTTGACTGTTCCTGCACAATTAAAGAAATGAATTAAAATCTGGGGACCCAAGACCTTCTGGTCTTGGGTTGATTAAATCTGCTATCCGGCACCCAGAATCTTGGTTGCCTAAAGTTAGTTTGAGGAGAGTTTCTATGAGTTCTATAAGAAAAACCTCTAGATGACTGGCTATGAGGCCCTCCAAACCTTCTTGAGTTAATTGAGTTGTAACTATTGGTTTGGTAATTTGCTGGAAAAAAACGAGACTGATTTCTTTGAAATCTTGGCTTAGACTAATGACTGTAATTTGGTTTGTTAGTGTTCTTACCAGCATCATAATTAGTACGCGTTTTATACTCAGTTTTAGCAGGCCTAATATTTCTAGGTTTTCTTTGTTTTAGAGGACAATCAACGACAAGATGTCCTAACTTGTTGCATCTAAAACAACTTCTGTTCGAACTCTTCTGGTTGTTTTGAACTTTCGTCTCAAAATTTGTTGTTGATTTCGAGGTTGCGTTACTATCCGTTTGTCTCACATATGGTGGGACGAACGAATTTAGGGAAGATTTCTTTTCATCAGGATTATAGTCCTCCCCTCGTTTTAGTAACACAACCTTTTCTTCTATCTTATCTGATTCAGACGACTTATCTGATTTGATGAGACAGAATTAGAGACAGAGCTAGTGACATTAGAACTTGACTTACTCGTTTCACTCTTATTAAATTCAGTTTCTTTAGCAGAAATTTTTATAGGAACTGTTTGACTAATCTCAACATTCGTAGATTGCTGATTACTAGGATCATAAGTATAGTTATTGCTGTATGGTGGTGGAACTTCAGAAAATCCAATTCCCCATTTGTTAACCGGGGAACGTTGAACACTTATGATGTGATCTAACATTGCAGAAGAATTTCTGAATTGTTCAATTTTTCTGTTTAGTTCCACCACTTTAACCTAGTAATCAGCTATCTGTTTCTCCTTTTCAGCTATTAGTTTGGTCTTTTCTTATAACACTTCATAACTAAGATCAATCACTTGGATTTTTTCAGCTAGAGTTGCTTTAAGACATCTGATATCCTTTTCACTAGCTTTTATTTTTACCGAGTAACTGTTTTCTTTAGTTTTAGAATAGTGATGTTCTTCTTTTAGGTTTTTAAATTGAGTATCCAAACTAACAAACTGATCAGTTAATGTTTTCAATTGTTCAGACAGGTTTTCACATTGTTCACAATGTAGTTCAGAACTTACCTCAGAGAGCTGATCGTTCACTTCTGCCATGTATGCTTGATCTTCCCCCGTCTCTCTCTCACTTACTCCAGTTTCGATGTTTACCAAATTTGCCTGTTCGAACACCTCCTCAACTTGTATATTCCAGTTATATCCACCGTTCTGTTGAGATACCATGGCCCTATTTTCACTACCACCACCATTCTGTTGAGTAGGCCTGTTCTGACTTCGTTCGACTCTCTCATTTGTACATTCCTTAGCAAAGTGACCGTTTTGTTGACAGTTATAACACCGAACCTTTGATTTATCAAACCCTGGTCTTTCTCCAACGAACTTTCTATCCGTTTTCTTCATGAATCTCTTTACCCTTCTTACTATCATTGCCATCTGCCACTGCAGGTCCATCTCTTCCAAATCATCAGCATCGATCTGATCATAGTCTTCATCCAAAGTTGCAGGGTCGACTATTTTACCTTTGATGTAGTTCTCATAAGATGCAATGAAGGATGCATAGAGAGCAAACTGCTGTTCAGCTGATTTAACATTCATGAGCATCTGTGAGTAGTTATAGCTTGGAACATTTGATGAGAAATTACCAGTTGTGGTTTGAGGTTTTGAAGAATTACTACCTTCTGCTACGAAACATACGTCACCATCCATATTGAGAATCACATGACCATCTGGAGTTGAGTTTGATTCCCCCTTTGAGTAGTAGGCGGTGGATTCTGATTTTGAACTTGAGCCTGAAGTGACTTTCGCACCATACATTCCCGGATCCTGAACCTGATCAGTTGGTGTCTCCTTTCGAACCATGTTAAGTTCAAAATTTTGTAACTTATTTACCACCGTTTCCAGATCAATCTTGTCAAAGTCCTTATCTTCTCTCATCAGAACAGTGTACATCTCCCATTTTGGTGGAGAGCATCAAGAAGCTTCTCTACTATCTCTTCTTCCTTGTATTTAATGGAGTAATTATTTAGTTCGGTCATCAAATTATAATATCGTGTGATAATATCATCAAGTGATTCGTTTTTCAGATACTTGAATACGGAGAATTGGGTTTTTAGCAGCTTTGTCTTGGAGGTACGTATCCCAACATTACCTTCATATCTGTTCTCTAAAGCTTCCCATAGTTCTCTAGCAGTTTTGTACTTTTTGAAAGTATGGAGAATCTCTTGTGGAAGTGTCATTGTTATAGTTGCATGCGTTTTACTCTCTGCCTCATACATTTTCTTTTCATCATCCTCCATCTTACTGTACTTCTTAATCTGTTCACGACCTTCAAACATGGATGTTGGTGGAATGTAACCGTCTTGAATGCAAACCCACATCTTTGCGTCTTGATACTTCACATATTGTTCAAATCTATCTTTCCATGCAACGAAATCGGTACCCTTAAGCAGTTTCGGAGCTTTAGTTGCTGAATCGGCTTCAACCTTCACCTTTACCAGTTCTGTGATGTTTAAAGAAGTCATTGTTGAAAGAATAGAGATTCAAGAATCAAAAACAAGGTTCTGTGAAACAGCTACAGCGAAGTTAGTACAACTTCGCTGGACTATAACTTCGCTGGACTATAACTTCGCTTGGACTATAACTTCGCTTGGACTATAACTTCGCTGGACTATAACTTTGCTTGGACTATAACTTCGCTTGGACTATATCTTCGCTTAGACTATAACTTGCTTAAACCCTATAACTTCGCTAAAACCCTACGTATTGTGACGGCAACTTCGCTTGACGAACGACAGGTTTTGCAGGTTTTAGTTAAGTTGATTGCGAGAGACGTGAGGGTGATTAGGAGGTATATTTGTTGAGGGAAGATGGGCAAGAGAAAAAAAACTAGGTATTTCAACGTAAACTCGTTCATCGAATGGTAAAACGGAACGATCTTAACACCCGTGTGATAATCCCGAACCACACAATCACGAGCAAAATGCTCTGATACCAATTGTAGGTTCCCAGCCGGATCTACACAAGAGTATCTCGTAACACGAGGGTGCGGAATACCCACGTAATACGATGCGAGTGTAAGATAAGCAATACGTTAAATAAGTAGGTAGACACACGAGATAATACTTGAAAACTTGAAGTATTACTATTTCCAACACGTGATGCACAAGATCACCAAGAACACATTCAGCAAAAACCTTAACCCTAAAACCCGAAGTTGAGGTTTATATATACCTCGACAACTTTGCGTAACATGCTAGGCGAAGTTGTCTAACTTCGCTACTCCCTAAGTTCGCTCAAACAAATCAACGAACATACAAACTCAACAGTATTCGACACGAAACAAACAAGACTAAACGATTACAGACACAGACAAAACACAAGATACTGAACTACTGACATCATGCACCAACAAGCCACGGATCCTGGAGTAGTAAAATCCAGCACCCTAGGCATTAAGGGAGTCTGATCCTCCGCTGGCCTCTTTCTTTTCTTGAGATCTTCAATTTCATGTAGGATCCTCTGGTTGGTTTTGTTCTGCTGCTCCATGTATGCCTTAACCTGTGAAAACATTGCAGAAACGTCATTGTTAGGTTTGACCACCGAAGTGGTAGTAGTGGTTTTTGAGCTTTGGAGGACTTGAATTTGTGTCTTGTTTCCAGCCGCGGTGGTCCTTGGTGCTCCCTTAATTGGATGAGGCATCGGCGGCAAAGTTCTTGATGAGAGAGAAACCGAGGATGGCATGGTTGATGAAGCAGAGGCTGATTGAGAGGCCATTGATGGTGATATGGGTATGAAAATTTGAAAATTGATAGGAAATAATCTGGATTATAGCACCAATTGCCCCACGGTGGGCGCCAAATTGTTTTGGACAAAAATCTGCTAAGGATCAAGTATCCAAATTTGTAAATGTGAGGTAAGGTGCTAACTCGATAATAACTAATGTATAAGTGAAATCTTGCTGAACTTAGTGATGTGATCATGAGGGAAAAAGCCCTTAACCAAGATAGTCTTACTTCGGTCAAAACTTATCAAGGTAATCTTTGGTCGAATCTCATCGGTCAAGGATTAACTAAGTAATCGTTGGTCGAATCTTTTCGGTCAATGATCAACAAGGTAACCTTTGGTCGGTGAGTATGTGATTATCGTGATCTCCGGCACAAAAAACCCCCGCACGGTGAAAACTATCACCGTCGATTATATTGATAATAAAAGGTGGTTACAAGTGTTGTGGAGATGATGATCGAGATTACAATGTAAACTAGTGATTAGAGAGAGTGTTTTGCTTCTGCTCTAGTGTGTGTGATGATAATATGTTTCCTAGCTCATCATCATCTCAATATAAATCAAAGATAATAACTCAATGGAGTTATTATTAATAAAGACTATTAACTAAAATCCCTAAAAATCCGCCTTTATCTTGAATATACTTTTAACAGCCACTTTGACCACGTGCTCCATCACTCAGGCTGAGAAATAGGTGGTAGACCTGGTCTTCTAGCCGTTACATCTGTTATATATAATGTTATACACAGGAAACAATCGTTAGTAAATAATAAGTACTGAGGATCCTTGATCCTGACGGGATCTAACTAATGATCACTGATCCAAGAACATATGCCAAGACGACGTATCCACAGTGTCAAATTTCTGTGCACTAACAGTTACCGTTACTCAATTGAGATGAAGGGGCTATCATTAGAGTCACAAGATTACAGGTGTGATTGCTAGAATAATCTAGCGTAAGTACATGGGTAATTTGTTGTACTTATTAAACCTAAGGGTTTTTTGTAGTAAAGTTAATAAGCACAATCAATAATGCAAACGAGTATTAGATTCATAAACTCTTAGGCTGTATGTAGGGGGCGGCGAATCAAGGCGAGAACATTTCCCACCCCCCACCCCCCGATGATTTTAGGGGCGATAAAGGGGGGGTTATTGTCGTCGGGATTGGTTTAGAAAATAATAATAAAATAATAAAAATGACTGTTAAACGATCAAGTTTAAAAAAACAATAATTTAAACAATATATATATATACATATACCCATTCTTGTACAAACTCATATTCATTTCATACACTACACGTAACTAAATTCTTAAAAAAAATACAACAAAAATGAATCCTAGAAACAACCCGAACCAACCGAACCACCCATTCCCTCCTTTCAGTCAATTCAATGGTTCGCAGAACCAACCGAATGTAAACATGCAATGGAAACCGAACACCCGAAACCAACCGAACCAAAACTATCAGTTTTCTTTTGCCAACCCGAACCTAAACATGTATGCCAACTACCTGATGCCCCAAAACCTCATGCCGGCGTTCGGGTCTACCCAACCGGAACCGGAGCCGGTGACGGTGACGTGACTCAGACAACACGTGCCTCCAGTTCAAGCCAAAAGCCAGCTCGTAAACACTAAAAATAAAAAACAATCGGGGGAACCGATGGCGCAACGTGATCCATACAAGCAATGGACCGAGGAGGATGAAGTAGCCCTCGCAACGGCTTGGATTGTCGTTTCGGAGCATCCCGACGTTGATAAGTTTTTTAATATTAACAATTAATATAACTTTATTTAGTGTTTATTAAAAATGTATACTGATTGTGACAAATAATTTTAATTTGCAGCTAACTTTCAAGCCACCCGGATATTTTGGAGGAAAGTATTTGAAGCTTGGCTCGCGCTAACGGGTAAACCCGAAGTGTCACACCCCGAACAAAGACGGTGGAACATGCCGGGGTGCAACGGATTTCTCAAGAACACTATGACACTATTAAAGTGACAATATTTACTCAACTTGTTTATTTCATCCAATAATCACAAATACAACTTGTTCAAGATAAATTACGAACAATTTCATCAACACTAAATTCATTAAAGTATCCTAAAGGTATGATCTAAGTGATGACTCTTCAATCTTCATAAGCAGCCTAAAAATAAACCTATAGCATGCATAAAAATAGATTTGATCAACACGAATGTTGGTGAGCAATAGACTAGCGTTTGATATATGTATATAATGAGGCAAAAATCACAATTCACATGTGTAAATAGAATAATACAACAACCATTATAAATGTAGAGTAAATAACAGTGGCTCCTTTATATTTGGTAACAACCAAAATACTCGAAGAATGAGGCCCATTCTACTAGCACAAGGCTAAAATAGTTAGGGGTGCGTATGATCATACTTATTAAGGCTCAACAACAACATAAAATAAACACTCATGCACATAATCAATTTGAGACATAAAAAAGATCAAGCAAATATTCGTAATAACACATAATGTTAAATTGTGGGTTTGATAATTGTAGGACTGATATTTTCTCTGCTGAGGATATATTATCCTTGAAGATATGTCTGGATTAGTTATCCCCCTAAAGAGCTCCAGAACCATGTCAAAGATCAAGGATCCTCAGAGGTTGATATTTTTTACAATTGTTTCACGTGTGTAGGTTATTGTTCAACAGAAGTAACAGCTTTGTGACTTGGTCCACCTTAAATCTCGCTACTGGAAGCTACCAGCACGTGGTCAATGAATGTTGGAAGAGTAGTGGAATAGTGGCTGATAGTTAGGACTTTTTGTTATGTGTATTTTCTTTATAAACATCGAGATATGATCTATTAGAAACTCATTTGTACTCTCACACACTTAGAGCAGAACTTATTATTCTCTCTATACACGTTAGCAATTACTGTAACATCGATCTAATCTCCACAACCATTTTAACCCTTTTTTTATATTAATAAATTGGTGATCGACGAGTTGTCATCACCCGTGGTTTTTTTCTTTTGATCTGAACAAGATCAAAGGGTTTTTCCTCGCAACAAATCACGGTGTTCATTCCGTTTTTGTTCATATAATCATTGTAACTAGCATAGCACTATACCTCACTTTTGCGGATTTGGATACATTATCCTTAGCTTATTTTTATCCAAAACAATTTGGCGCCCACCGTGGGGCAATTGGTGCTAGAATCCAGATTATTTCCTATCAATTTTCAACCTTTTATACTCATATCACTATAAATGGCCTCTCAATCAACCTCTGCTTTGTCAACCATGACAACATCGGTTCTTCTCTCATCAAGGACTTTACCACCAATGCCTCCGCCAATCACGGGAGCACAACGGCCTGCTGCTGCTGGAAGCAAGACGCAACTACCAGTCTTCTAGAGCTCGAAATCCGTAGCTGCTGTGTCGGTGGTTAATACTAACAATGATGTTTCATCTATGTTTTCGCAGGTTAAAGCATATATGGAGCAGCAGAACAAGACCAACCAGAGGATCCTTCGTGAGATAGAAGATCTTAAGAAGACTAAGAGGCTAGCGGAGGATCACACTCCTCTGATGCTCAGGATGCTGGGTTTCACCAGTCCAGGATCCATGGCTCAGTTCTCGCAAGGATCATCTATCCTTCAACAGGGGTCCATGGGTCCACAGGCTCAAGGATCCTCACTGTTTTAGCCAGGATCATCTATCCTTCAACAGGGGTCCATGGGTCCATAGGCTCAAGGATCCTCACTGTTTCAGCCAGGATCATCTATCCTTCAACAGGGGTCCATGGGTCCACAGGCTCAAGGATCCTCATTATTTCAGCAATGATAATCCATCCTTCCACCAGGATCCTCTGGGTTATATCTCTAAGGATCCTATAATTCCCAAACTCAAGGATCCTTCTTTCAGAATCAAGGATCCTCAGGAGTCCAACATCAACGACCCTCTGAAGTACATGAAGGAGATATAATCCCCATGCAGACCATAGCCTCTGGAGGACCAACTCCTATCGCAGACTCCTCTTATCCCAGCTACTCATCCGGGATGCCAACCTTCACCCAGTAAAGAGGTAACTTGTAAGATCCTATATCCTTAGATACTAACCGTGGTTCCATGCAGGATACAGGTATCAACCAGGCTATGGCCAAGGAGCTACAGAAGCTCAAGGATATGATATCCAGTTTTCCCGGGGTGATACTTCCAATCCCTGAGATACCGGAGGGAAGCCACAAGTTATCCAGATTTGCTCCACCTATCTGTGATGCTGAAAACCCGAAGCGATTCCAAACCCCCAACATGAAGACTTACGACGGGACCACTGATCCTGAAGAGCTTGTGGCACAATACAGGGAAATAATGGAGATCAATCCCATTCCTGAGAGACTCAAGGATCCACAATGACAGGATCAACATTAAAATGGCTGCTAAGTCTTCCTCCCTTTTCAGTTACTTCCTTTTCACACTTAGTTAACTTGTCAACACTCAATTTTCCTGTAGCAGGAAATTTGAGAAGTTAACTAGTGATTTATACCGAGTTATCCAACCAAGTTATGAATCCCTTAGGGATTTTGTTACGAGGTTCGGCAGGGAAGCTCTAGAAATCCCTAATCTTGACATGGCTACTGCTGTTGAAGCTTTCAAGATGGGACTTCAGAGGGGCTCCCCCTTTTATGATGATCTTGTGATGACTCCTTGCAGGTCTCTAGATGAAGTAAGGAATAGAGCACTAAGGTTTATACGGCTGGAAGATGATAAAAGGATCCAAGAACGATTGGGGGCTCAGACAAAGCAAGAATCTCCTGATAAGAATAAAGGATCCTCATATAGGAACAACAACTCAAAGCTGTACACCAAGTTCAACAATCAAAACGTACGAGCAGTCGAAGAAGGAGATGATGATGAAGACTATCCCTGCATCTCTGAGTATTGCTTCTCCGTAGATACCCATGGCTTAATTTGTGCCATGAAGGATCTAGGGG
Source organism: Bidens hawaiensis (assembly GCF_021521415.1). NCBI lineage: Eukaryota > Viridiplantae > Streptophyta > Magnoliopsida > Asterales > Asteraceae > Bidens > Bidens hawaiensis. The sequence continues at coordinate 268 of NW_027496932.1, read as the reverse complement.
AGAAAGCAAGGTGGCCCTGAAAGAACGAGAAGACGACCACCTTCAAAGACAAGTCTAAGTGGTGTGCCTTCCACAAAGATTTTGGCCATATGACAGACGATTGCATTGGCTTAATGAGGGAAATTGGATACCTCCTGAGCAAGGTCCACTTTAAAGAGCTCTTGGGAAGAAATAAATCCAAGATCCATGATCCTGAAGATCTTCCACAAAAAGCAACACCACCACCACCAGATGCTCACATGATCAACTTCGTCTCCAGAGACTACGA